>NW_022205261.1:0-40515 GCF_008831285.2 Nymphaea colorata
TTTGGTGATCAAATATACATACGTTGGCTTCAAAATGAAGTATGTCTTTTGCTCAAAGACACCAAAATTAATAAAAAGTCCATCGTTTTTCCAAAAGATAGGATGTTAATGACTATTTTATGATCAATAACACCCATCGATTGATTCTCTTGCCAATTATATAACCACAGCAATTGCAATGACAATAATAAAGTAATCTAAATCACTGCATCGATCCCTCACATCAGAATCAGCATCATTAGCAATCCCACCCCCATCCACAGCATCCTTTCCTCCCACATATACTCCGGCACCAGACACGCAAAGTTGAACGCAGTGGCATTCTCGAAGCATTTGCTCTGGCAAAGGAACTGCAAAGAGCACAGCTCACACCCCACGCACTGGTAGCAAGTACTGTACAGCACGAAATACCCTGGCTCGCATATCTGGCACCCTGTTGCCGCCGCCGCTCCTCCGATATAGACCACACAGTTGTCGTATCCTGTCGATGCGCAACTTCCATTCGATGCGAAGTATCCCGGCCCGCACTCGTTGCAATAGGATTGGTTGCTGCAAAGGACGCAAGAAGAAATGTTGCAGAATTAGCAAGCATTCGCAGTCTAGTTAAGGAAATACCCAGGCTCGCAATACTTGCAGGTCGAATTGTTGAGGCACTATGTGCAGTTGGATCCGCATTGGCCAGTGCAGGTCTTGGCTATTGGGTCGAGGTAGTACCCTGGCTGGCATTCCTGGCACACTGTTGCATTGATGCATATCTCACAGAATTGCGAGCACTGGCCGATGCAGGAGGAGGTGGCGATTCCACTCGAATTGACCTGGCCGATGGGGAAGTAGCCGCCGTAGCACTGCGTGCAGTAGATGGACGAGTTGCAGGCGAGGCAGTAATCGATGGTGGAGTCGCAGAACACGCATCTGCCTGCTGCAGGATTGAGGTAGGGGGCAAGCGAGTGGTTGGTTCCTTTGTAGGGGACGACCACGCAGGACTCGCAATAGTTGTACTGGCTGCTGCACTGGCAGAGGGGGGCGCAGGGCAGGCACAGGAAGTATTACAGGTAGAACCCTTGGATGCACTGCAGACAAGTGCCGGTGTTGCTGTTCACATTCACGCAGTTATCAGTCCACACAGGCTCTGGCTGGCAAGAAGCGAGCGCCATAAGACAGGCAAGGGTGATTTGGATTAGTAGAGGGTTGCTATCGGTTCGCCACATTATTAATATCACCATTAATCCACCCACTTCCCTTCTTTCCCTCTTTGTCCGTTCGATCACTCAATTTTCTTTTCTCCTTATCGGTGCGATAGAACTAACAATAATTTCTTTCATGACAATGAACCGTATGGCCTTTAACAACTACCAGTCCATGAACATGGTCCATCGCACCAAGGAGGGCTCCGAGCTTTGGCTCGGCGACTACTATGCCGCCTCCAACGTCTCACTTCTCAAATCTAAGAACATACGCGCAGGTAATACACCGGCTATCTAGTCCTCACCTCCGCTGCCATGCTGAACATCAATTACTCCAAGGAACACAGTATCAGTCATAAGATAATCAACGCCTTCGATATCCCTTCCTACCGAATGACCCCTCACTTCGAATAGGCCTACCGTTTTATAGATGACCATTTGAGACAGGGCAACAACATTCTCGTTCACTGCGCAGCCGGTATCTCCAGAGTACTCTTTCAACCATACAGTCAACTACATTCGTGCTTGTTTTTTTGATGCGTGGCTAGAAGATGGGATTCAAGCAGGCGATGGACTATGTCCGTGCCAAGCGAAGCATCATCTGTCCCAACTACGGGTTCCAGAACTAGCTGAAACGCTACGAGACCAACCTGCGCAAGGAGAGAGGCACTGAGCCGCCCCAGGAGAAGACCTTTAGTAATTTTTCGGAGAAGAAGGTTGTACTTGATTTTTTGAATGAAGATAGAAAAACCCCCAAAAAAGAAGAAAAGATGAGCACCACCCTTGGAGGCAGCGGCCTGAAGTACACCAACAACTACACGAGCGGCCTGGGAGGCACGCTCAACGATAACAACTCCTTCCTCCGCGGAAAATCAGTGAACTACGCGCCGAGACGCAACCAGTAGACTCCTCCGGACCGCGGCGTGAGCAAGGTGACGAAGCAATACCTGAGTTTCAAGCTGTAGACTCCCAAGATCGTCACCATTAAGAAATGATTTATCGTATCATCTTCCCCTATGCTTGCGAGGTTTATACGGAGATGGCTAGCAAAGCTCCCGCTTGCTTTATAATAATATCCCTCCAATGGACTACAAGCAAAAGTCAGAGTAATTCCGCATCGAAATTCGCCGCAAGGACCTCAACAAGAAGATGGCAGCCATGCGAGCACGACAGGCCGAGTCGTCGTCCCCCCTTTAAAACCCACAGCAAACCATCGAACGCATCTCCAGCATCCTCGCGTCGGGAAACGCCATCAGCATATACAGCAACATCACGGAAATAAAGATGGGACTGCAGGACGCGCAAGTGGTGGCCCTGCTCAAGGCCAATTTCTAAACATTCTACAAGTGCATTGTCGAGGTGGATTCGCTGCTGGGGAAGGAGAAGGGCAAAGAGGAAGTCGAAAGAATCTACAACGAGCTAGCCACCATCCTCATCAATATCACCTCCGAAGAGTTCATCAATTTCGCCCAAGAGATCACCGAGGACATCGCCACTCCCTGATCGCCAACATCAGGCGGCCCTAGCGCGAGACCAGCACTCTGTGGGTGATTTCCAACCTGCTCTACCGCCACAACCTGCTCTCGCGGCACTTCATGGCCATGCTCGCCAAGTGGGGCGCCATCCCCTACCTCAAGGAAAGGACCAACCTCGCCTTCGCCTCAGAGACAGAAATGACCATCTTCTACTACTTCGTCGGAGCCTTCGCCGCCAATTTGGACGCTTTGACCTTCGCAGAGTATCGGGAAGCGCTGAACGTGCTCGAAGCCTTGGCGCAGCTGCAGATAGAGGAGCTGTACTGGTACCTGCTGGACGGGCTGATCGAGCACGCCTCCTCTTTCAACCACTTCAAATACTAGATCTTGGCAAGCAAGGTGCTGCTGAAGTGCGAGGGCTACTGCAAGGCCAAGAAGAGCAGGTTCGTCATCAAGTACCTCGAGCTGGTCTCCCACTTCCTGCAGGGCGAGAGCCAGGAGATCCACAGGACCAGCGAGTAGAACAGGAAGAAGGCCTTCGCGGA
Source organism: Nymphaea colorata (assembly GCF_008831285.2). NCBI lineage: Eukaryota > Viridiplantae > Streptophyta > Magnoliopsida > Nymphaeales > Nymphaeaceae > Nymphaea > Nymphaea colorata. The sequence goes on from NW_022205261.1 coordinate 3,205, forward strand.
GCAATACTAGCGCCTCAAAAACTACAAGATCATCAAGAATCTTTAGTTCTGCCTGGAGAACCGGTCCCCCGAGGTGAAGAGACACCTCTTCGAGATCGGGTACATGCTGGTCGCCATGTACATGAACCAAATATCCTTCATCGATGAGTACTTCTACCTCACCCTCGCCGAGGAGGTCAAGAGCGTCGAAAAGTACGAGGAAAGGACGGTCGTGTGGTTCTTGACTTACTTCAAAACGCTGGTCAGTTCTCTCCTCCTGGATGGCAGCATCAACAGGAGCAAGCTGTACTCTGGGATCTTCATCTAGTTTGTGGAGAGCACTGGCCTTTTCGACAGGCTCAACTACCTCATGCAGCATTTCAGCAGATCGCAGGAACTGCTCAACGTTTGCATGGACGTGGTTGCCTTCCTGCTGGAGTACGACATCCCGTCCGTGAATGCCGCCCTCAGAAGGGCCAGGATGGTACCCACGCTCGAAAAACTGGAAATCGAGGATATGGGCATCAACAATAAGAGGGATCGGCTGCTGGATGTGCTCGGAGATTAGAGATTGTGAACATTGATGGTGTGTTATGTGTTACGTGTTATGTGTTATGTTTTATGTGAAAAAAGGGATTATTGCATTGATGATTATGGTTTGGTATGGTAAAACTCAGGAATGGGTGATATCATGGGTATCAACAGCAGTGCAAAAGGTATGACTATTCTGATTGCCAATGACCCGATTTCTCTTATTGCTATCCTCCATTTCTATCTTCTCGGTCTTGAAGCGCTGCTCCTGGTACAATTTGGACAGCCTCTGCTGCATCTGCAATTTGCTTTTAATTTGCTCCTTCCGAATGTTGCGGATCACATTCAGGTTCTTGCATTACATTTTTGCTATTGTCTTTGATTAGTTCTTCACCAGGAGAGGAAGCGGGTCTTTCCTTTTCTGGGATAGGCGCGCACTGATATGGGCGGATCTGTTCTGGTTGGCCGACAGCACCTTGTCCGCCTTGAGACTGACCCGATTGTTGTGCTATGTCTGGTAGCGCATTATCCTATTCTTGATCTGCATCGACCTCTCGTAGTCCCTCAGCAGGCTCTTCTTGCTCAGTTCCGAGCTCATCGATTTCACTCTGCCTTTCAGCCGCTCATTCTCCATGTGATGCATGATCGATTTGGATTTGGACGAGGAGATGCGACTGAGAGGCGAGGCGTTGATGGGCGGCGGGGTGTGCGAGGATTTGAAATTGATGAAAGATTTTATATTTTCTAATTTTCTTACTATTTTTTCATTCATTTTGGCCAGCTCTAAGCTCTTGGTATGCTGTCTCTTCTCGAACATCTGCAGGTTCATCCTGACAAGTTCCAGCTTCTCGAAGGCCTAGCTGCTTTCCCGATGCGGACGCTTCTCTCTGATGGTCTAGAGCTTCTTTTGGTGGTAGTGGTAGTCGCTCTTGTGCTGGTAGAGCACGGATAGCGGAGCCACCCGCATATCGTTACGCCTCATAATAATAATAAAAGGAAAGAAAGGAAGGGCGGTGGGATGGGATGTATGATTGAACGTATAATGTAGGAAAGCAAACAGTATTAAGAGGAATGATAGACAATCCCCACCGTTCACTGTTTGCGAGCATATAATGATCATCCATTGGGCATTGATGATAATTATCGGATGGGATAGGCATAATAGAAGCAAAAGTAAAAGTAGAAGGCGCAGAGGTAGGCGGAGGAGCGAGTGGAGGCGATCAAGGGGACGCCCAAGAAGGTGAAGAACTGGTTCGTGCAGTTGAGCTTCTGGAAGAAGATCATCATCATCTTCACCCTCAACACGCTGATCCTGCTCATCCTCACCGACGCCATCATGCTCGTCCTCTTCGGCAAGATCTCCGACGATATCATCGCCATCAGCAACCAGGAAAAGGACCAGTTCAACACCGTCGCTAATACGCAGATCGTCGGAGCCACCGCCAAGATGACCCTCAGCAAAATGGACCTCTACGCCAACCTCCTCAACCAGCTCTGCAATACCTACTACTACTTCACCGCCAACCCGCAACTCTATACCAGTCTGGAAACAGCCTCGCCCCCCTTCCCGCAATTGACCTCCTCGTTTTCCAATGCTACCTATACCAAACCTGCCATCTTCTATCTCAATCCCCAGACCGCCTTCACGCCTCTGCCCTATATCGATTAGCTGATGGGCAAGTTGATCCAAACTCCTGTCGATATCCAATCGATAAAGAGAGTGAACGTTTTCGTAGTGAATAACGGTCAGTTGTCTGCCAGGACAGTCCCAGCGACAAGCCAATTCACCATCCCGTCCCTCAGTGCCATCACCAGCAGATTCGCCTCTATTCCTGTCAACAATTATACCGTCTCCACTCCCTACAATGACACCTTGACCACTTCCTCCACCTCTGACACGCTCATCGCTTTGAGGACAGTCCTCAACACCACCTCCACTCCCAACCTCACCATATACCTCTAGGTGTAGCTCATACAGCAGGCTGTCATGTCCACCCTGCAGAACATCTACTACTTTCCATCAGCGATCGTCATGATCACTCAAAGGATCGATAGCTCCTATGTCTACTTCACGCCTACGGTCGACCCTGCTATCTCCGCATTGATAAATCAATACTATCCGATCGGTACCAGTCGCATCACCATCAACGGCCAAGATTACGTGACAGCCTCAGTCGGCATTTCCAATCAGTACACCCTCGGAAAGTACAGTTCGGTCACGAACAGTTCCAACGATCCCATACGATGCATAGTCTTGGTGAAGACAGCATAGACCTAGAAACCGGCAATCGATATCCAAAGTTTCCTCTCTAACGAATCCAGTATCATAAAGGGCATAGTCTTTTGCTGGAGTTTCATCATTCTCCTATCGACGGTCGCTCTGGCTACTGTGGTCGGCAACTATATTTTTTCCAACCTGAAGATGTTATCGACTAAAATGGAATAATACATTAAAGATCCGAGCAAGTTCCACCTCATCGTGATCTAGTTGAAGGAACTGGAACTGAAGGGAATTTTGAAGAAATTGAGTGATAACCTGATCGGCATCATCGAGAAGATATAAGTGAGGAAAAGATAACGCAAGGATAGGATCAACCAGAACTACCATCCTCTCAGTGTCGGCGAGCCCAAGTTCCAGGAAAGACAGCAACTCAACGACTACGAGATCATCGAAGAGATCAAGGAAGAAGTGAGACTGAAAGTGGAAGCCATGAAGAAAGAAGCAGAAGAGAAGGAAAAAGCAGAAAAGGAAAAACAGTAAAAAGAAAGAATCGAAAAATAGAGACTATAGAAATAGAAACCCAAAGAACCAACCAAACCCTCAGAGCCGCAATAACCGTAAAAAAAGAACAACTGACCCTCCTTTCCCTGATTTTAGCATTCCTTATCACATACACTTGACCCGTCACCATTATAATATCAAAAAGGAGCTGTTATATATAATTCATGTATTCCCAAAGCACCAAAAGCCAAAAACTAATCCTCCCGCAATAACCCCAACGCAATTAAGTAATACCTCCATGACCCAGAAATCGAGATCAAGACTGCACGCCCTCTAGAAAACCCCAAGCGCAACAATCCACAATCCTTATATGTAATAACTGGACAACAGATCCACCTCCAAGAAGCGCAAGGAGCTGCCGACCGCCTTCACTCCTCCGATCCTGTTGGACCAAAACAAGCAACTCCTCTCCGAGAACCACCAAATGGCAGTGATGATCCAGTAGAAAAACGCAGCCATCGACGCCCTGCAGGCCAAGCTGGACCACAAGATAGAATCAGAAATCAACATGTTTCGCGAGGTCTAAAACGAGAAGAAAAGACTCATCCAGGAAATACTGCAACACAAACAGAACACAGATCAACAGATCAACGCACTCACGCAGGAAATAACCACTCTCCAGGACGAGAAAAAATAATTGGAAAGAGTGTACCAAGTGGAAACGAAGAAACAGGAACTCGCAATCGAACAGTAGCGACAGAAAGAAATCGATCAGCTCCGATTGCAGCATCAGGTCGCCATCAACCTGCTCAAATCCGAAAATTCAAAATTGAAAGAAGAAATATAACGAAGGAACAATTAGACACAAATACGAGAACTGTAATCCAAGCAAAGATTGGCATAGGCCCACAGCAAGTGCGAGTCCCTGAGTGATTAGCTGAAACATCTGCAGCAGGTGAAGAGGCTGGAACACGCGTAGCAAAAAATGCACTTCGAGGGCCGCATCCAAAAACTGCATCTCGAGAACCGAAGGTAGAAGGAGCTCTTCTTCATGGAGCACGAATCGCAGGTGAAGAGGCTGGAGGAGGAGATAAAGAGACTGAGACGGACCGTTTAGGACCTCGAGAGCGCTAAGGAGGACCTGAAGGTGACTGTCGACATGGAGAAGGGATAACGCGAAGAGTACCAGTAGAAACTGCAGTACTAGGCTGAAGCCAATATCGCATTCATCAAGGAAGTCAACGTCAAGGAGAGGGAAAAACTGGAAACCTTGCTCAAGACAGAACTCACCATCCTAGAGACGTCGAACCAGCAAGGACTGCAGCACCTGCTGAGCGAGAACAAGAGAATGGCAGAACTCGTCGCCTTGAAACAGAGGGAAATCGAAAGATTGCTGAAGGAAATTGACGCCCTCAGGTAGGGAAGGTTACAGGAACTGTAGGCAAATTAGAATTTAATCAGATAGCTATAGTCTAAACTGCTCACTTCGCTACTTTAGGGCGAGACCGAAAACGAAGCACTGAAGGTCAAACTGGCAAGACTGAGAGAGGCCGATCTGACAGGCCTCAGGCAATACCACGAGCATCAAATCTAGCTCCTCTCCAGGAACTTGCAGGAAAAGGAAAACGCCCTCATATCTGCCCGCGAAAAGCACCAGGAGGAACTGAGACGGAAGATAGAGATGCGGAAGAGCTTCGACCTTGAAGCATTGAAATACAAGGGCCGAATCATATAGCTGCAAAACGAGGTGGAGGGCCTGAGGAACCGTCTCCACCAAAAGTAATAAAAATAGCAGCAAAAGGCATAGACCACCACGCAATAAGCAGAGCGCGAGAACGGCAACCGCGCAAAGATATAACAACTGAAGCTGGATGAATGCAAACACCTGCAGGCCATCATCACCGCCAAAGACGCAGAGATCTAGGAACTAGGCCAGCGACTGCAAATGCTCAAGGACAACCACGGACTGGAACGCTCAGGCTGGCAGAGCGAGCTGCAGGCCGAAAAGGAACAGCACGAACTGACCAAGACAGAGAGGGTCAAAAATTGCGAAGCCTACGAGGCGGAAATAGCCAAGCTGAAGGACCTGCTCAAGAAGGAAAAGGCATAGTTCGGAAGAGACCTGCAGATGCTGAAGGAGGAGCACAGAGGAGATTTCGACGCAGTGATGGTCGAGCTTTCCCTCCAGCGGGACCGGACCGAAGAGGACAAGCAGCGCCTGCTCCTCTAGCTCAAGAAGAAATAACTAGAGATCGAAAAACTGACCCACCAGCTGGCGAGCCGCTAGCAGGACATCCGGACCCTCCAGGCCAAATCCCATGAGGAAAAGATCAATTCCTTCAAGCAGGAAAGATAGCAACTGGAAAACTTCTATGCGATCAAGCTCAAATAGAGGTAGGCCTAGATCGAGGACCTCAAGGAGAGGATATAGGAATTGACTTCCGACCTTAGGGACGGAAGAGAGAACTACAATGACCTGGAGAGGAGGATGGAGCAGCTGATAGAGGCCCAGGCTGAGCTGAGAGAGGTGGAGAGGAGGGTGATGCATCTGGGCAAGGAGAACAACCTCACCAAGAACATGCAGGAAATCGTCAAGTGATCACTCTCTACCATCATATACTCCCAACATATCATCACTCATCCATCATACATCATCTGTTCATTAATGATAATGAATATACTAATCTTATGATTTGCTGTAGGTAGGTAGATGCAAATATCCTATGGATCAATAGTAGAGATTATCAGCTCCAATCTTGACCACGTCTTCAGGCTTGAAGTATATGCTAATGAAGGGCTTTCCGCTATCTTCCTTTTCGTACTCATCCATATAGTAAATCTTCTTGATGCCGGCCTGTTTGATGATCTTGGCGCAACTGAAGCAAGGATAATAGGTGGTGTACAGCCTGCACCCCTCCGTCTTGCCGATACCCACCTCGATAATCGCTGATTCCTCCGCGTGCAGGCACAGACACTGGTCCAGCTGCTTCCCCTCGTTGTTGTTGCATCGCTCGCAGCCCATCTTGTAACAGGAGGGGATTTCCTTCGGCGTACCGTTGTAACCGGTCGAAACCACTCTGTTCTCATCGTTCACGATCACCGCCCCCACCGAGGTCTTCATGCAGTTGGATCGTCGCCTTGCTATGTCCGCAATCTTCATGAAATACTGGTCCCAAGTCGGCCTGAAATACCGGATCACCTCCTTATCCTTCTTCCGCAATTCCCCCCTCAGCTCCTCCCTGTTTCCGCGGTTGAGGACCCTCACCCTCACGAACTCCAGGCACTCCTGGAATTCCTCTCGATGGAAGGGCTAATCCAGGGCCATTAGCTCGTTCACGGTTTCAAGCGTCTCCTATTTTCCTTTGAGGCGTTTGAAGTTGTTGAGCCGTTGCTGGAAGCTGGCATCGACCAGGACAACGTTGAGATAGTTTCGCTTCTTCAGTTCCAGCAGGATGTCCCTGTCCAGCTGCGGCGCAATCAGCACCGCCCGTGGAGTCTACCGGAAATGCTTGAAGCAGACCTCTCGGACGTACTTTTTTATTGACATATTGGAGGGCTTCAGCAGGGGATCTGCCCGAAAGATCGGAAGGCTGTAATCGGTATTGAGGAGGTCAGCTACGTCCTCAAGACCGCAGTACGGGAGGCCGATGAGCAGGATTCGCAAGACTTCGCTTTGGTCGGGAAGGCCCAGCATTTATATTATACCAAAACCATCTCACCAAACTCGTTGAAAGCCTCAATAACATATCCCTTGCATCCCTGCATCCCTTGTACCCCCGTCCCCATCCCATTCATATTGCATCCTTCATAAGCACTCCATCGCATCCCTCCATATATAAACTAATCATACGCTACCGTTCTTGCTTGGGTGTATTATGAGTGAGTTCTCGGAGTCCACATTGAAAAATTTCAAAACGATCATAATCGGTCGTACGAGCGTCGGCAAGAGTACTCTTCTGCTGCGTTATGTCGACGGCGACTACAACCCGCAGCGACCAACCGTCGGCGTGGACTACAGATTCAAGAAGGTGGTCCACGAGGGCAGCGAGTTCAACCTGGAGCTCTGGGATTCGGCCGGCCAGGAGAGGTACAGGACCATCGTTTACAACTACTTCACGCTGTCGAAGGCGGCAGTGGTGGTCTTTGACCTTACTGATGAATCCTCACTTGTGGATGCCAGGACTTGGATGCAGCAATTGGTCCTCCACTGCGGATCCGACATCCCTATCGTGCTGCTGGGCAACAAGAGCGACCTTATCCCCCGCGGCTAGCTACGACAATACCTGGCTTCGCTCCAACCTCGGCTCGACTAGTTGAAAAATGACTTCAATTGTCGTTTCTTTTCGGTTTCCGCCCTTTCCGGCGAGAACATAGAGTAAGCGTTCGGCTATTTGGTGAGCTAGATCCACTACCACAGCAAGATGAGGAGCAGCGTGGGCGAGTACCAGAAGCTGAAGCTGTCTAAAGGCAGGTTGGAACAGAGCGCAGCAGGGAGGCAGCAGCAGAAGAAGTGTTGCTGATACCTTATGGGAAATCGTTTGGGAAGGTTATTACCGTTGATTCCTTTGCCATGGTTTCTATCCTTCATTTTCTTGCCTTTCTTAGAATATTATAATTATAAATTGCATACAATGGGCAACTCCGCACAGAAAGAAAGCTAAAACCACAGCCAGCCACTTCCCAAGAGTCCAATCCTCATCCCCGCATCCCCGACTGCCCATGCTGAGTACCACCTGGCCTAAACGATCAAAACTCTCGAGAAAATGTAGCAGAGATCATCGGGGCTATCGTCCTTCCGATGATATACTAGACGGATGAGATGACATCAGTATCCACCGACATGCAAGTGGAGCAGAGTAGCGACAGTGAGGGCACCATCGATACCGACGAGGGAACGCAAAACGCCGCCAGTAATAAAGAGATTGAAAACGATGAGATGATGGTCTTCAGGAGGGGGGCATTAACTCCCAAAGAGGTTCGGTTCTTCCTCAGCCAAATCAAGACAGAGGGAAAATGATTTTTATATTATTTGCATTCATCAAGCCTAGTAAAGCTTGATGGTCTCCATTCTCTATAGTCATATCGTGGTGGGGATACACAAAGATGGTTACAGGTTTCATAAATGATTCATCCCATTGTTTTCTCCGAAGTTGCAAAGGGGGAGAACGGTTGCCGATATATAACTATTTTCATGTGATTGATATAAGTTCCAGTCCCTATCCCTCCTTTCCTTTCCTATGCTATCAAGGGTAACTTCCATAGCTTACCCCCTCTTCTCTCCTCAGGCTTGTATAATAATAATCTACACACCCATGAGCAACTACTCCTACCTCTTCAAGCTAATCGTGATTGGAGACACAAGTAACACACCTTCCACTCAGGCGTCGGCAAGAGCTGCATGCTGCTACAGTTCCTCGAGAAGAAGTTCAAGTTCGATCACGACACCACTATCGGAGTTGAGTTCGGATCCAAGATTATCACCATCGGGGAACGACCAATCAAACTTCAGATCTGGGACACAGTAACCCTCACTCCACTCAGGCCGGACAGTAGACCTTCAAGTCAATCACCCGCAGTTACTACCGGGGATCCATCGGCGTCGTCCTAGTGTACGATATTACCAACCGCGAGTCCTTCACTAACGTGGGCAAGTGGCTGGACGAGACCAAGGCCTACGCCAACGACAAAGTCACCGCTTTTCTCGTTGCCAACAAGACCGACCTCTAGGGCAAGTAACCCTCAAATAATTTAGACGTGCTGTTTCATACGACGAGGGGTTCAACTGCGCCAAGCGCAACGGGATGATGTTCATGTAATGCTCTGCGAAATCCGGGCAAAACATCGACGCAGTGTTCACGCACATCTCGGAGGCCATCCTGGGCAAGATCGACAGGGCGGAAATCGACCCCAAGAACGAGTCAATCGGCATAAAGCTGGGCACTCTGGAGGGGGACAGGAAGGACAAGAAGAAGGATAAGGAGTGCTGTCAGTGATATCTGTGCTTTGGGCAAGGGAATAATAATCATACTTAATACCCAAAAGATATAATAATTTAGCTTTTGTGATTGTAGATGTTCATTTGTAAGTAGGACTGCAGAACTGAGGTGGTATGTTGGCTGCGGTTATGTGTGTGTTTCTATTTCCAATAATTATATCCATAGTATTCTAAATTTTATTACCGATGCGTTCTCGCTAGTAGCTCAGCGCTCTCAAACTGCGGAGCACTCTTCACGAGCTGAAGCAGTTCTGCACCAGGCCTTCCCAACCGCGTCCCCTGCTCTAAGCCCCTCCCATCGGCATCACCCTCCTCTCGCTGCAGCCCTACCGCAATAAACGCAGGGTGGAACAGCGATCCAACCGAGAGAACATTGAAAATGAACTCAAAGTGGAGATCTTCAAGAAGATTAGGGAAACCATGCAGTCCAGATTGAATTATAATGGCCTCGAGATCGCCAAAGTGACCATGCACGCCAGCAAAAATAAGCCTGGAACTGCAGACAAAAGCTAAAAAATTGCACGCAGGAAAAGGATAATCGAGGGGGCAGAGAGGTAATCCAAGAGCATCCACAACCGGTGCCTGAGGATAAGGACTGAGAATGCGCCAGCATATCGGCCCTACTAATCCACATGCCAATACTATCCGTCATCGAAACCGCGCAAACTGATCACCTCCTAGCGGAAGTTTAGAACGGAGTACAACCAAGAGAGCGACCTCAACGGCTGGAACATAAATAGCGAGGAAGAAGATTTCTGCCCGTGATATCTGTAATATTGAGTCTATCTATATCCATGCGCTTGGCATATGGTTGTTGGATTGTTGTGCCTGTGTGTGCCGATCTGCGTGGCTACCCATTTCTTGGATTGCATGTGTATGTTCTGATATGGAAGTATAATATACATACACGCTATCACTTCTTGCTTCTGAATATCTCGGTGAACATGATATCGTAGAGGTAATAGAGGATGCAGAAGGACACGGCCTGGATGCTCACTATCTGCCACCCGTGGAACAATCCCAACAATCTTTCCTGCTGCCAGACATGTCTGAAGCACTCTCTTGCATTCCTGTGCCGATTCTTGGAAACGATCACCCGCTTGCGAATGGTATCCAATGGAAAATTGACAAGCAGGGCTGCCACCAGACTGCCATAGGAAAGCAGGATCTTGCCCGGCTAGTTTTTGATGCTGTGCTTGTAAGAATCGTAGAAACCGAAATACACTCCTCTCGCCGCTGACATGTAGACTAGGTTTATCAATACTCCGTTGAAAATACCGCTGAAGCCCTTGTGGTGCATCGCCTACTTGATGGCCTTCCCCAGACCGAAATCCGGGTGTGCTTTGATCTCATTGGAGAGGATAACTCTGAAGTAGTCGAAGGGGTAAATGGTGATCTGGATGGCCAAGCCTGCGATGCTGCCGATGGCTCCGTTGACGATGAGGAAGTGGCGTTGCAGGTATTGCCGAAGCGGAGAGTTGGGGTCGCCTCGAACTAGGAAGCGGGAGAGACTGCGGTGGATGAGTTCCTTTACTGTGAAGACTCCCATATTCGAAGGCAAGGTCCTGAGCACGAAGTACTGCACGCCTTTGAAAAGTCCTTTGAATCCTTCCTCCCGGACTACTCTTTGGAAGGTATTGGCGACGGTAGTATAGGGTCGATCGATGGTCTTCTTGACCATGAGTTCAGGACTGATCTGCAGTCTTGTCTTGACCAGCTCGATGGGATTGGAGAGGGCAATTGCGCACGCCACGATGCCCATGTATCTCAGGTATCGGGAAACGTCGATTTAGGGATGTTGAGGGGCGTTGTCAATCATAGGGAATAAAAAATAAGATTTATTCAGTTTTAATTGGGGAAACACCGAGAGAATCGAGATATCGATTCATAAACGTTAAGGGTGTTCCTGTGGGGTATTGATTTTTACGGTTTCTTTTCCCCTTTATTTTAGGCTACCATTCGTGAAAGATTATATATAATACTTGATAACATATATATGGCCACTTTGCCAATCACTGCTCGGCTACAGAAATACCATCGTCTTCCATAATACTACAAAGTGATCCAAGGCCTCAAGGGGTATAACATCGTCCTTTTCTCCTAATAATTCCTAGAGTTGGGCAAGGGTTCCTTCGGCAAATGCTATTTGGGCAAGATAACCAAGAAGGAAGGAGAGAGCCTCGACAACTAAAACTTCGATGACCTGGTGAAGAATGATGAGATAATTGCAGTGAAGGTGATCCCCAAGGGCGGCAAGACCACGCCCAGCAAGTACACAGACGAAGTGAAGACCCTGCACACCCTGACCAAAGATAAGCAGATGACCAACCTCGTCAGGATCATCTTCGCCGAGGGCATAGAATCAGATAAAAACTACTACATCATTACCGAGTACTGCAACAACTGCACGCTTTTCGACCTTATGTAGACCCGCAAATAAGCCAAAAGGAAATTCACGATCCGGTAGTTCATACAATTGGCGCTTGACCTGATCAAAGGATACAGGGAAATGAAGATAAGCAGCATCATGCATAACGATCTCAAGCCTCAGAACATTTTCATCAAGGATAAAGTGTTCAAAATTGGAGATTTTGGATTGGCTGTCAAATTGTCAACCGGGGAATAGGAAATCCCCTGTGGGACTATTGCCTATGCTGCTCCTTAAAAGTTGGATCCGCTTGCTTAGAAGGTAAATATAAGTCATAAGGCTGATATATACTCTATCGGAGTTATCCTGCATGAGGTCTTGTTTGGCTGCCATCCCTATCTCGTAAAGGAGGAGTATGAAAAATTCAAATATGAACAGTATAGAGAGATGGAAAAAAAGAAGGTTTTGCAAAAGTATAGCGAAAAACAACTGAGAAAACTGATCTTCTATCGATATCTTGAAACAAAAGAACTGCAGTATACCGCAGAAGTACAATTGGCACCCTTCGGAGCCTATCTGGCCGACCTTGTCCAAAACTTAAAAAACCTTGTCCGATCGATGTGCCTCCAGGATAGGCAGGAAAGGTCGTCCTTAGAGCAAGTAATCAAGCTAATGCAGGAGCTTAACCTATAAAATCATGTTGTAAGGGGTGGCCTATTTCCCGATTTAACATAATTGTCGCAATCTGAGTTCAGGTTCCAACTGGCCAACATGAGCAGATACGGTGTTTCCACGGTTTAGACTAACTCCATAAAAGGCACGATAAAGATGAAGGAAACTTAGCCGAATACTCTGAGGAACGTCATTCTAATGAAAGACCGTTTGTACGTTACCTTTTAATCGTTCAAATTGTACTAGTTCCTCAGAGAGGTGATATAAGGGTATCTCGTTCAGGCAGAATCGCCACACAGGCAACCATTCCTGCAACTACTATCAAACTACCTCTACTGGATCAATATCCGGTAGCTCAATCTCACGACCCTGCAGCTGCAGAACATGAAGCCGGAGGATCTGCTCGTGGCCAAGCGGGAAAACATATAGGCCGATCTAGGAAAACTGAAGCAAAACGATTTGGAGTTGTACAACAGAGTGAAAGCGATGATAGAGCTGGAAAAGGAGGACAACGCACGGGAGGAATTGAAGACATTCATCAAGGATCGGCTCTTGAACCAAATTGTGGCCGTGGAGACATGGAGTGAGATATTGGCCTGGGTGCTGCTTTACGATATGGTAATGATTGAGCAGAGGTTCAGGAACGCGGAGGATAAGAAGGTGATGGGAGAGGAGCTTAAGAGAATCGAGGAGATGGCGAGCGTGTTCAAGCTGAAACAACTTACGATCAATGATTATGAGCGGGGGGTCGAAATCCTCTAGGAAAGCAGACCAGGCTTGAATTATAACTTTGAATGATTGTATCTGATCCATAATCATGCATTGAAACATACAGGCTTAGATATTCACTTGATACTCACATAGGCATGGATTATTCATAGATAAAGCTTGCATTTATTGTTGCAGAGTTGAAAATTATCAAAACCTTATCCTTTTCGGGCCAGTCGGAGTCTTTCTATTGTCCAGCATCAGTTCCATCTCATAGGCGAAGTCAGGCCTGCCTCGTTTGATAAAAGCATCCTTCAGATGTTTTTTGGCGCCTTATAGTGTCTCTTCGATCTGTGATGTCAAATCTTGCTTTTCCCGATCCAGTTGAAAGTAATTCTTCTTCAGTTGGTTCTTGCTCGCATTCTTGTTGAGATTCTCCTGCGACCTGTTCTTGAGTCTTTTCATGGTGTTCGTAATCTCTTCTTCGTTGGTGACGATGGAGACCATTTCCTCTTTCATCTTCTTGTAAATGTTTTGAAACTTGGTCCGAATCTCTATGTTCTTCGTGTCCTCCTGGATGAGACTAAACACCCTCTGGAGGACAAGATCGTAGACGGTGTAATGCTTGATCCTCTAGGCATACCGACCATAGTTTAGATGCCCGATAGCCTCCATCTTCTTCAGTAATTCTTGCTAAAATTTCAATATCTATTCCTCCTAAAGGTACTCCTGGAAAATGACCAGTTTTTATCTGATAAAGATCTCATCGAAGTTTTTCATGGATCGGATCTGGGGCATGGCCTCCGTGGTGATGTTATTGAAGATATTCCTCCTTTTTCGTTTCTCAGCCGAGAGGATTTTCTTGGTAAAGGTGACTTTTTTATTTTGGTTATTAAGGTAATACTTTTTTTTGTTGATTTCGCTGAGACTGGACTTGATTTCCTTCTCGATGCAATTGAAGTCCAGTTGCGATCGCGGTGAGTTCACCTTTTCTGTGGTGAGTATGAAATGGTCGATGATGTCGTTACTGATATTGATGCTGTACTTGGCTCGCAGTTCCTTTTTTAATTCGTTTAGGTTGGTTAAATTTTATGTCTATTTTTATTTCTTGAGTTGCGTTTTTATCCGATGCAGAATGACCGAAAGTTACCCCTTTGTTAATTGTTTAGAAAGAATGCTTTCGTATGACTTCTTGTCCAACAGATTGATGTTGTTAACATCTAAAGACTTTTCGTTTGCCTTGGAAAGTAACATGGTGGGTTTGGAATATTATTTATTTTTCTATTTTAGAATAGGGTAATAACCATACCTGAAATGCACTGGAAGGGTGGAAAGGGTTGGATAGATAGATGTTATCAAGAATAAGAAAATAATAAGGTTGATCACAGTTATTCGTCCAATATGTTGCATCTTCTCTGATGCTACGCGTAGCTGTTGTTCCCATATTTAAACTCCTCCTACTATTCACTGTAATCACTGTCCAATTCGTAATTCTACCGTTTTAATGCTCGCAGCTGGATGTATTACTATTGAGTCAAGTCTTTATACAGTTGAGCCATCGTCCAGGAGAGCAGGTACCTTGTCTATTTGAATCGCGAGGATATTTTTGGAGCACGCAAAACGATGCTTATATAGGTCTTACCGCGAAAGGTATAGGCAGCCGCCAGACAAGGACCGGCTGTGGCTGTTATGCCGGTTTTAAGACCGATGAATCCTTCCCTCCTAAGTAATTTATTTGTGTTTTACCATTACACTATCCGAGTCCCCTTTACGCCCTGAACTGCTATTTTATAGGCTTTACAGCTGACAATCCTTCTGAAGAGCATACTTTTCATGCATTTGCAGCACAGTTTGGCAAGATCAGATGCGGTTGATTTTGCGCATTGGTTGGGCAGGCCGTGGGGATTTCCAAATGTGGTATGTTTGAGGCCGATGGCTCTTGCCTGTTTGTTCATCTAATTTACGAAAATTTGCCATGATTTATCTCCTTTCTCCACCTCTGCAAGCATGGAGCCGCCCCACAGCGCAAGCTCATTAGCGGCATCGTTTCCGCTGGGAAGCATCAATCCATACAAGAGTTGCTCAACCGTATACTCTTCTCCCTATCTCAGCTATGCGATCGTTCCGGTAATCAGGGATACACTTGACGATACTTTTGTTGTGGCTGTTTTAATGTCAACATTTTTGGAAGAAGCTATGTGCAGGATCGTATAAAAGGTCATTATCTTGGTCAAACTGGCAATCTATCCGGCTAGAGTTGCCCGATGAGAAACGATTGTCCTCTCTGTAGGGTATTCAACCACTATAAAACTTTAGGATTTGATCTTTTTCAGTTCGGGTGCGTTGCTTGTCAAAATTGCATGCTTTCTTTCGTATATTTTATCAGTTGATAATGTTTTTGATTGTTTTTTTGAGTGAGACGTAAATTGGCGACGCTATCCTTCCCTCTTGGCTAGTTATTTTTATTATTTTTGAGCGTAGGTGTTCATTACGTTCTTCTTGATTATCAATATTTAAGATTTAAGGTCGGTTTATATGGTTCCCATATTTGATTTTTCCATCTTCTATGTGCTTTTAGCAGTCTTGATCATCTCTCTTCCCTCGAAACACTTGATCACTTTTTCGCTGCTTTGGTTATTGAAGTTTTTATCAGAGGCAAAGGTCTTGATCCTTTGCCGGTTGACCTTGAAATGTTTGGTTAGGTTTTATATGGGGACTACTAGAGAGGTGTTTTTGAACTTAGAGACAACGATAAAACGATCCTCCTCCTTCCTGTATTATGACTCCTTGGTCTATTTGCTTTCCTTCTGCGTGAAGGAGTTTGTCTTTGCGTTTCTGGTGAATATCTTCAGGACGTTGATATCCCTGAGCAGGCTTCTATTCCCCTCCATTTTTTTCCCCCAGGTGGGCAGGGGGTTCGGTTTGCTCTCATACACCAATTGAAAGTTTTTATATGACCGGACATCAATAATTATTATTGCTAATATTATTGTATAATAATTTGCATCCGTTTGCATTGATTTGCCTGCAAGAGGGAAGGTATATTTTTATCAGAAATAAATAATAAAAGCGAAATTATTTTTGGGATTGTAGGTATAGATAATAATCGGTGGGATGATATTAAAAAAAAGAGAATAGTTTAGATGCTAAATCCGGAGGAAATAACTGGATCGTTACATGAAAGAAAAAAGAATGAAATTACTTGATGCCTCCACGACCAACCAACATCGTTTGCAAAAGATCATCAATAATATCAATGAGATGGGATCATCATTCAGCATGCAATAATCGGCATAGGCTTTGAAATAGCTCAACATCACCGTATAACTCTCAGAGATAATCACGAAAACAAAGGAATTCTCACTTCAAGAAGTTATAGCCATCATCGAGATCCTTCACATCTACTTGAGATATGAAGTTGAGCTAGGCTGGAACCAGAATAAATGCTAAATAGGCGGGATCGATATCTTGGGAGTGGAGAATGCAGAGCAAGAAATCTTTGTCGATTTTTGCCTAAAATGCATATCAAAGAATATAAAATAGTCCTATTTTTCAGCATTGAGTGTGCTCGTTTTAATCTTCGGCAAGCATCCTCACCTAATTTCCCGCATAAGCAATAAAAAGGCCAAATAGATCGTAAACCTCATCAAGAATTCACCTTTGAATGTCCAGAAGAAGGCAATATAGCTGGTCTGCGATATGATAAAATAGGAAATAGATATTAGCGATGAGCTTCTATCCAACAACATGCTAATCGACATCCTCTATGCTTTTCTAAACGACTACGCGAGGATGATCGATGAGGATGCCAGAGAGTACAGTTACATAATAGGATGCATCATCTGCAATCTGACCCTAAGCACCAACAAAAAAGGAGTATAATTGCTCCTACAGCATCCCATATGGAAATTCACCCTTTAGCAATGCATAAACTCCAATTGTCCTTTCTTTCCGATGGTGGCAATATTCGAGTATTTCTTCTTCGCCAGCAAGCCCAAACAGGCCTTGGAGATGCTCGACCACTTCCTCTTCAAGATTAGCACCCTCGAAATCCAACTCATGAAGGAAAGATAAGCAACAGCCATCAGACAGGCCATCAGGAATACCTATAACAACTATCGACACAATTGGGAATAGAATGAAAAAGATATAGTAAAGAGAATGATCCAACACTATAGGTTGGATTATCTGCTAGAAGACATGGAGGACCTCTAGGAAAAATAAGAACTCAACTACGTATGATATGATATCTCTTCACATCTTCATCATCATGCAACCATCCATCTTTCTCCTTCTTTCTATTCATGAATAGATGCAGAATGAGTAATATAAAATGCGTCAATCATCGATTTTCTTGAGTTCTTCAGCAAGTAGCTGCCAGTACTGTGGTCGAAACCGATGTTCCAATCTCGTCTATCCCATAAGATTATTATTATTAATGGGATACGATTCGCTAATGGATGCCTTTGAGTAGCTACTATTGATGCTGCTCACCGAGGTCTTTCTACTCAGCGTTCTGCAATGCACGTTTTTCCCGCTTTACAGGCACACCTATTCCTCTTGCTTCTCTGTGAGAAGGGCAATTTCCTTTTCAATGTAGTTCAGGATCGGCTGGACTGAGTTCTCCGAAAAGGCCTGCTTGAAATTGTTGGCATTTTAATGGATCAAACAGCAGAAAGTAGGCACCAGGAAGTTTCGCAACGGTGCTTACATCAAGTATTATATTGGATGGTTGCATAGCGACTCAAGCAGGCCGGATGTTCTAACCACCTACTGATTGGCAAAGTTTTCAAAGGCGAGGTTGCCGAGGAAGATGATGATCTAACTGCAAAGGTTCTTTGTCTATAGGCTCTACTTGAAGTTTTCCTTGGCGAAGTCGAAGATGAAGAGCAAGGTCTTCAGGAAGATAGGATTGAGCTATAGGGCCTGCTGGGCGTAGACCACGCCTGCGTTGAAGATGACATTGAAGGTCTTGAAGATGTACAGAAGTATGCTGATTTTGAAATTCGGCAAATCTTCCTCCCTGTACATATACTTCTCCTCTCCTTCCTCCTTCTCGTGGACCAGTTCGACCATACACACGCTCAGCATCTGCAATCCGCTCTAAAAGTATCCGCTGATCGCCTCTACCAAAGAATCCGCGCTCTTCTATGAGGAGTATATGGGCCTGTTGCACTAGTTCTGGCATGAGAAACTGACGATCAGATGGTAGAACTTGAATCCGAGAAGAAGAAACTCTGCACTGGCCGGATCGTCCTCCTCGATCGCCGTCTCAAGACCGCTCCTGAGGCGTTTTAGAAGCGTGGAACAGAGGATGTATTAAATGTTGGCGGTGAGAAGCGGTTGCAATTAAACTAAATCTTATAAAGGTTACCTCGATTCGGACCAGACATGATCTGGTTCAGCAAATGGAGACAATTGACAGCGATTTTGCGTTAATCTCTCATCAATGCGCAACTGAGCAGGGAACTGACGGCTGGCATTTGGTTGGAGACGATAAAGGCTTCCCTACTGGATCCCAGAGCCAGCATCACTCTCATTAGCCTCAAGCCTACATCTTCCAAAAATTACTTGAATCTAATGCCGGTAGGGATTGCGCAGCTTAATTTTTATGCAGGGAGGGAAACCGTCGCACGATCGCCGACAGAGTGCCCATGATCCTGGCGCCTCTGAGGATGAGCAAATCGTGTTCCCTGCGGTGTTCGACGATTTTTTGTATTTCTTTCATGAGGGATTCTACCAGGGGGTATTCGATGGCCTGCGTCCTGAGTGCTTTTTCCAATTCTAGGGCCAGCTTCATCAATCTGGACTTGTTGGGACTGGTTATATCCCGCTGGTCTTTCAACAGGCCCTGGTCCAGGATCTGCTCGCTGAGAGCGTTGAGTCTTTGTTTTAATTTTTTGTAGCGTAGCTTTCCGTCGGACGGACGCTTGGTGCCGTCCCTGTCGAAGGGGGTAGTTATGGCTGGGACTAGCAATCTGCAAGCGCGGGAAGGTCAGGGGTGGAGGTTGTCGGTTGCTATTCGGATAGCATTTGTTCAATAATTTATTGATATTAATAATAAGAAAGATAGAGCGAAATTCTATCAAGGAAGGCAGGACAGAGAGGGGGGAAGATGGAGAGAGGGGAAGGAAAGGCGGGGGGATGGATTGGGCAGAGGATGAGGGGCGTTTCAATTTTGGAAGAATCTTATATGATAGATAGGATGGAAATAGGGAGAAAATGGTTGGTGGGCAGCAATTGTCACCATACCAAAAAGTTTTATATTCATTACCCTCATCAATAACCATCATTTCCTCGCCATTTCCCCGAACGAGGCTCCTTGCTGCCTTGCCCTCTCCTCCAAAATTTAAATCTTACCCCTGGGCCTCGGTGGATATTTGATTAAAATGTAACTTTCGAATTCCGAACCTGTCTGGTACTTCGTCTTCGGTCCCAAGCAGAAATCTTCGCTAGCTTCTCAGTACGCTCTCGAGCACGGCCTGCAGCACCTGGTGAACCCCTCTGAGACCACTCTCCGCGAGCACGACAAGAAGGGCCTGCTGATCGAGGCATCGGCCGACCTCTTCCGTTCTGTCTAGAAGTGGAAAAACGAGATCACTGCTGTCTTCCTGCAGGGAGATCTGAGCTAGTAGGAGAGGGCGATCAAGCGGGACTACCAGATGATCGGACGGGCGAAAGTGGTCGTCGAGCACAGCTATGCTGCATTCAGAAAGGAACTGTATCCCCAATTGATCGTGGTCTACGGACCCAGCGAAGTCCTCATCACCTCACTACTGATGAACTACTTCAATTTCATCGGATATCGTCATCTGAATGTCCCGCTCACCGCCAACCAAATCCTTACTCTGCCCAAAGCTAACAACTACCTTCTGACATCTTTCATCCCGATCCTTTCCTAAGTTTCCATCCTCTAGACTCACTTCCACCTCGAAATCGTCCACCTGCGTCACAACAGGACCGAACTCACCGAAAGGTAGGCCTGGTTCGACCAGGAGGCCACCCTCGTCCCCCTCCTCTAGAAGAAGCCCTACTACCACGCAGTCTCAGGCTACATCAACGACGTCATCGAACAGGTCGGGACGAGCCTGCTCCCGGAGCTGCTCTACGCCAACGTCCACGAAAGCAACTAGAGGGAACTGGTCCGGAAGTATGTGGATAGCAACGATGGACTTTTACTCAACATCTTTGAGATCCAGAACGTCCTGCGGCGCAAGCCCAACAAGGAGAAAGCGGAAAAGGACAAGGTGCAGCTCCTCGCTGAGGTCCTGTTCCAAAACCTCAACAGAAACGAAGTCGTCCTCACCGACTACCCCTGGAGTCCCCAATAGTTCGTCCAGTTCGAAACCCACTCCCGCCGCTTCCGTCTCTTCGCGGATTGCGTGCGAGCCGACCACTACCAGTTCAGCAAGAACCTGAACGCCCCAATCTACTTCCTCTAGACCTTGCGACGCAAGCAAATCGATCCGGAGCTTCCCTTCGACAGCCAGGTCCGCTCGCCCACCAAGTACCTCCTCATCACTGGGGCTGCGTGCGCCGGCAAGACCAGCGCCGCCAAGTTCATCTCCAGCGAGCTGGGATACAGACACATCGAGTACGAGCCTTACCTTGCTGGAATAAAGGAAAAATTGATCGCTCCTGAAGACGGAGAGGAACTGCCTTTCAGGAAAGTGATTGCCCATTTCGCTTCCCTGGTCTCAGGCAGCGGCAACACTCCGATCATCATCGACGGACTGCCCCTCGAAGGCAAAGAGGTGGAGAATTGGACCAAAGCGGTCGGTCCTGCCATCGTCCTCAACCTCAAGGTCGACGAGCGCGAGCTCATCCGCAGGACTCGGAAGAAAGCCGAGGGAGATTTGAACGCTGAGGTGGGCGAAGAGGAGTTGGCAAAGGCCAAGTAGTCCTTGACTAAGAACGCGGAGTGGTCTGACGTCTTCTCCAGCAAGAGTCCGCTGTCCACGCTCTACCAGATCGATTTCTCCCAGCAGTTGATCCTGGCCGAGTAGCTGCTGCGTGACATTTTGAGGCCGAGGGTGTACCTGATCCAGGACAATCCCTCCCTGCTGTACCAGAACTTGTCGATCCGCCACAACTTCGCCTTCTTCAACCTCTACAAGTTCAGCATCCAGGAGGTGGCCGACTTCGTCAGGAAGGGGACCTTTAGAGATGTTGTCATCTGCAACTATCGGCAAAATCAACAAGATTTGATTTGCAAAGACTTCTACTGGATCGAGAAGCACATCGGTCCCATCAGGTACCTCGGCGTATGGGGGGCCGAAGACTCCGAGAGCCACGACGAGACGCTCCACCTCTAGAAGCCAGTGGTCGCCGAGAAGCCAAAGGCGGCCGAGGGCGAGTAGGGCGAGGCTCCTCCCCCGGCGGAGGAATAGGGCGAGAAGAAGAAGGTGTTCAACATATACGACCACAGCTGGACCAAGCCGGGCAACCAGAAGAACCTCAGCCAGTGGTTCTTCAAACAGAAACGCAATCCCGCCGTCCACGAGCACACCCAGGCCGACCTCTCCAGCAAGGGGCTCGCATTCGTTGTGGAACACCTCGGAGCAGGCAGGGACCATCACGTCTACCACCGCATCACCGCATGATCAATACCCATCATACCCTACATCTCCATCATATACCCCCACATTACATTCCATGATGGTTATCATCATAGGTGTAATGCACTTGTGACTGTGGAGTTGATCCGTGCAATATAATAGATGTCGAGAAGACAACTTCCAGCCAGGGCCACCCGCGGCGCCAAGCCGCCCAAGAGCGAAGAGGAGGAGAAGCGGGACAACGAACTCTACGCCAAGATGTTCGGAGCCGACCTCGACGATGACGAGGATTTCATCCTGCGTATGTGTGACCCCACAAAGGCCAGGCCAAGGAGACCGAGAGGAAGGAGAGGACGCTGCGCAACCTGCAGAAGTGCAGCTACGCTCGGGGCTACACCTACTGCTTCGACCTCGATTCCTTCGCCAGGCTTCCCGAGCATCCCTCCTACGCCATCGACCAGTCCAACATCTTCGGCAGCACCTACCTCCAGTAGCAACGCCACTACAGGGAGAGCACTCTCGGAAGCCTGATAAACAGAATCTACTTCGGGCTGCCGCAGACGGAAAACGAGCAGAGGCGCGGAGAGGGGAAGACCAAGAATGTGTGCCATTTCTATCTGTTTGAAAACGAGGACAAGAAGTACCTCCTGGACCGCATGATCTACACCTTCAAGAAAATGCACAAGCACCTTTCCAAGTTCATCAAGAATGGCAAGATAAGGCAATTCGCCCTCCTCAAGAAGGACGCCGAACTGCAGGAAATAGTCCAGTCCGAGAGCAGCCTATAGGCCAAGATCTAGGCCCTCTCCAAGAAGATCCAAATCCTCTAGTAGCGCAAGAGGAGCAACGTCAACAACTGGTACTACGACGACGAGCTCTTCTTCTCGCATTCCCTCGACCAGCGTCTCCACGAGAGCGTGTAGCTGATGAAGAAAAAAGTCCACTTCTCGAGAGTGCTCGAACTGATATACACCAACGAGCTATCACTGCGCAACGCCATCGAGGAAGGCCAAAACGATGCTGCCGTTTTCATCAAAAAGTCACTCACCTTTTACAACTCCGATCGGCTGAGCATCACATAGAAATTGGCCAACGTCCTCAACGATACTTACTGCACTCGCATCCTCACCCTCTTGGATGACCAGCCCGCAGTCAATTTCCCACTGCAGGTCTTCTACTTCGGCAGCGAGAGAGTGCAGCAGGCCGTCAATGCCATCCTCGCCAATCGGATCCAGATGGAAAGCTAGGCCAACTACTACACTGCCAAATTCGCATGGAGGAAATTGTTCAAAGCGGAACTGCCCTCGCTTCCACTGCCAAGAGGAGAAAAGCCCAGACAGGAGGAACTGATTTCCCTGGCCAAGAGGCTGGTCGAATAGGCAAAATATTACTACAAGAAACAACCATACGTCGAGAACGCTTCATACCCCGTCCTGGATGGGTTGTTCAACAGCTAGGAGATGCTGAACGGAGAGGGAAGAGTGGTCAACGTGTTCCGATGCACTGAGCCAGTATAGATAAACGGAAAGTAGCTTATGCTGATCTGCCTTTACGATTGGCTGTGCAAGGCCTATTCCTACCTCCTGCCCTTCTCGGAGCACCACCCCGATCTTTCCCAGCTTCTCACTTCCGAGCTCTTCGAGAAGTACATCCACGGCTTCATCGAAGCCACCAATTCCCCCACCGTTGGCACCCTCTACTCCAGCCTGCAGATCCTCGCCCAGGTGGTGGCCAGGAGCGAACCGCTGAGCGAGTTCGAGTTCAAACTGATGTTCCAGTGGCAGGAGGAGGGAGTTGGCTTGCTGTGGAGGGCGCGCAAGGAGGAGGAAGAGGTCTGGGAGACTGAGAAGGAGGAGAATGGGGAGGAAGAGGAAGGGGATGATGTTCCCACCAAGAAAATCAAGGAAAACGAATGATTTATACACAGAACTGTCATATTTTTCAAAAATACCCAAATTAACCCCATCAACAGTATCGTCCAACCAATCCCCTATCCTCTCTCTTGCTCTCGTCCCCATCGAGCCATCCCTTTTCCCCCTGCTGCCAACTTACCATTTCACTTCCATTTTTGTTTCATAATTGAATGTATAATAAATGATGGATTTGGGCTTAACTCCAAAAGCAGCACAGCGTAGGTAGCGTTTGGCGACCATCCGCAGCACCCTTTCAGTCCTTCCGATCATCCACCAGACCACCTCCCAACTGGAGCTAAAACTGGAGAAGAATCGCAGCCGAAAACCCAGCGCCATCTTCTCCGACAAGGAGATGACGCTCTCGAAGGTCTACTCCGACATCGAGTCAGACGAAGAGGAACGCTTCCACTCCCTCTTCAAAGATAAGTACTCCATCGGGGAGAAGATCGGCGAGGGAGCGCATGGCGTCGTCAGACACTGCATCGAGAAAAAGACCAACTTGGGCTTTGCAGTCAAGACCATCTCCCTGGATAGAGAGCACATCCTCTTCCTCAAGAAAAATTTCACAGATATTAAAGCCCTCAAGCACGACCACATCATCGGCTACCACGCCCTCTTCTTCGAGATGAAGAACGAGACCTGCCACCTAGTCATGGACTACCTGCCCTACCCTGACCTGCTCCACATAGAGCGGCCCTCCGAACAGGTACTGCCGGTGATATCCGCAGATGCTGAAATAGCTAATATACCAACTGCTGTAGACGCTTTCCTATATCCACCTGCACAAGATTTGCCACCGCGACATTAAACCGGAGAACATCCTCTACGATCGGGAAAACCACAGCGTCAAAGTGATAGATTTCGGCATCAGCAAGAAGTTGATGGACCGGGGAAGAAAGAGATAGATGCTCACACTGACAGGGACACCCTATTACAGGGCTCCTGAGATGTTCGAGGGAGGAGGCTACGACGAAAGAGTGGACATCTGGGCGCTGGGAGTGACAATGTACAAATTGATGACGGGGGTGACCCCCTTCGAATCGGAATACCACAGCTAGACCATCGCCAACATCATCAGGGGGGAAATCGTATTCCCGCCGGAAACCGAAGCCAAGTTTAGCAAGTCCTGCAGGAACCTGGTGCTCAGGTTCCTCAAGAAGCGGTCCGAGCGACTGACGGCCGAGGAGGCCATGCGCGACATGTGGTTTGTGGACCTGCACAAAAAGCTAGGAGATTTCTAGTTCTAGCTTTCCCTGTCGGCCAACGTGATGCTGAACAACTTCTCAACCGAGTGGACCAACAACAACAACTCCCTGGTGGGCACCAACCACCTGCACCCGCGCAAGAAGGAGAAAGAGAAGGGCCACGATAAGCTGATCATCAAGGAGGGAAAGTCCTTCAGGGATATGCTCAGCATCGACGAAGAGGATAGCATGATCTACGGTTGCGAAGAACCCAAAAAGGCTGTATCGTCCAAAGAAATGCATATTTGATCGTGATCTGCATCTTTTTTAGATGGTGCAAACCCACCCACACACAGAAACATACATTTTTCCAACAATAATCATCCATCAAGCCATCCATCATCATCTCCTTGCTATCTGCACCATATCCCTTTCTTATTTTTCCTCCTTTGTTTTCCCTCTTTCCGTTCTACCATTTTCTATAAACTCCTCCCACCAAGTGCAATTAATAATAAGATATATATCCATACCCGCATGAACGTGACCACCTGGAACGTCATGATCGACATCGGCTTCTGGAGCAGGCTAGCCAAGAAAAAGATATAGGAGTACCAGCTTCAGTCCACCCCACAGCCACTCATCGCCAGGTTTAGACTCTCCAACCGACCTTAAAAAATATCCATCCTCTCCATCGACGCCTTCAGCTTCGCACACGCCAACTAGGATAAGTCCGGCCCAGTGGATTACAAGGTAGAAGGCACCTTCCTCAATACGAATACCATCGAGTAGTTTAATGCTGTAGTCCCATAAGAGAAAGAAAGTACCACCCTCCCAATTTAGAATAGCTAATGAAGCTGCAATTATAGCGATTTTAGCGTGCAGCCAATGGTCAGTAGGTGTCCCACCTCTACTAAATCTTTCTGCTGATTTTCGCCGACCTGAAGAAGCACACCTTTACCTACCAATTCTACTCCACCGCCCAACCGTGACCAACTACAAAGTGATAAAGCGGTAGGCCTGTCCTGCCGAATTCTAGATCGACAATACCGGCAAAAGAGTGAAAATCTCCAACTATCTCAAAAAACTATCAAAGGAAAATAACGTCTTTCCGCAATTCACATCCTCAACGGGGAATACGAACGCTGCTCGATACCGGAATTCATCGAGAAAGACGGAGAGTACTTTAGTGGTGGTCGATAGCACTAACTTGCCCAACCAGACAGGATACCACACCTCAACTGTCTTGGGATTCTGGCATGGCTGCGATAGACAAACAGGATAAAGCCTGAACGTCTATCCTCCATAAAACTCCTTCTGCTGAAGTAATACCTAATCCACAACTTCCCAGGCGAGTACAGCTTGAAGACTTCCTAGTTCCTCACCATCGATGCGTCAGCGATCTCATTGGACGCTTTCGAGAACAGGGTGAAGCACAAGAAGGACAGCCAGCAGATCGATCTGAAGTCCTTCATGGATGAACGCACCCTCGCCAGAGAGGCAGTAGATCTCAACATCAAACTGATGAAGTGGCGACTCCTGCCATCGCTGGACATCCCACGCATCCAGTCCGCCAAATGCCTACTCTTCGGAGCAGGCACGCTTGGATGCCAGTTGGCTCGCAACCTCATCGGGTGGGGTGTCAAGAACATCACCTTCGTCGACTACTCCAAGGTAAGCTACTCGAACCCGGTCCGGCAAACTCTCTACGAGTACGAGGATACGATCAACGGAGGAAAGCCGAAGGCTGAGACAGCAGCTGAGAAGTTGCGAAAGATATACCCATAAATCAACGCAAATGGGTATAGTATCAGCATCCCCATGCCTGGCCACTACGTCCGCACAGAGGAACAAATAAAATAGGCATTTAAAAACTTGGACATGATCGAAGAGCTCGTGCAAGGGCATGATGTTCTGTTCTTGCTGCTGGATTCGAGAGAAGCTAGATGGCTGCCGACCGTCCTTGCCAACAAGTACGATAAGGCTTGCATTACCGTCGGCCTTGGGTTTGACAGTTTCCTCATCGTTCGGCACGGAGTCACTCCAGACAAGTACGACCAGCGTAGATTTGTATCCATTTAGAACTGCATGGAGAGCGATTGTGCTGCTACTTCTGCAACGATATCGTGACCCCCCAAAACACGATGAAGGATCGCACCTTGGACCAGATGTGCACCGTGACCAAGCCGGGACTTTCCTTCCTTTCCTCCGCCTACGCCGCCTAGCTCTTCGTCTCCTTGCTCCACCATCCGCTCAGGCACCACGCTCCTGCCAACGAGGACCCTTCGAAGCTGGCCACTACCGATCTGGGTAAGCTTCCGCACCACTTGCGTGGCAATTTGGGGGACTTCTAAACATCCATCTTCTACGGAAGGGCCTTCGACCAGTGCGTGGCCTGCTCCAAGTTCATCCTCGATTGCTACAACACCGAGCGGGACAATTTCATGCTGAGGGTGCTCAACGACCCCTCCTTCATCCACGAAGTAACCGGACTCAAGAAGGAATTGGACGAGTACGAAAAAATGGAGAATGGAATCGTGGAAATTTTGGATGACGATTTTGAATTCATCACCTCTTAGAGCATCCCGAGCAGCAGCCTTGCCAGCACCGAAGCCAATCTCAGCGAGAGCAATCCTCCTCCCTCCACCCAGTGATGATCTGAATGATTTAACCCATTATTTATGCGATTTCCCTCCAACGAAGAAACAATAGTAAACAGTATCATTCCCCTCACCTTCCTAATTTGCTCCTGAGGACCCCTCCGCCCATGATATTCTCCAACTGTTCCACTCTCTCCTCCAGTCCCTGCACTTTCCCGACCAGTTCCTTGTGGCCCTTCGCCAAGCTGTCGAAGATGTTCTGGATGGATTCGTACTTGAGCAGGTCCGACCGTTTGGCGATCACCACCTTCTTGCGCAGTTACTTCACCTTTGCCGTCATTAGGCCCTACAATTATTGCAGCCGGCGTTGCAAGAACTACTCACGCAAAAAATCTATCTACAACTTCAGCTCCTTGATAGCAGCATGATTACCTTGTTGGCAACTTACGCTTCTCTCGATTGCTCGCTGATGATGCTGACCGCTTCCCTGAGGGTGTTGAGTCTTCCCCTGGCATTATAGACGCTGTTGAACTCCTTGCGCGGTGGCGGTTTGGCTACTCGGTACAGGGAGAGCGTGGAGTTGTGAGGCTGCTCCCTGAGGACGAAGGCGGAGGATGAGGAGGAATGCAGGCTCTTCGTGGATTTTTCGTATTTCATAGAATATAATGCAGAAAAGAAGACAGCGAAGATAGAATGGTGTGGGTTATAGGAATAAAATAGGTCCATCATGTACTGCAAAGGAGTCATCAGCATAAGCTAGCTCCTTGGATACTTGAAGGCTGAAAACGTAGCATATCTTAGCTCAACAAAAAGACACAATAAGGCTAGAGGTGCTTCAAAACTCTGCTTGTAAACTCTTGCTATGAGCTTGAAAAGGTAAGTAAAACTATTGAGATATTTATAATATTGTTATCTAATAAGTTGATAGGATTGAAGTAATATCAAGTTGTCCCTTATAAAAGAATGGAATAATCTAGTATGAAATAATAAAGATCAATCGTTGGAAGCAATCCCCTCTATCTTTTTCTTGAATATCTCCAATTTGGGACTGGAGACGGCAGGCATTTCTGCAGGATGTGATACGCTTTTTCTAGATAGAATTTGCTTCTCTGATGCTCGCCAGTCTCCTGCTTGAGCACCCCGACCAATTCCAGCACCTAGGCATGTTCCTGCTCGTTGCTGCTGGTCTTCTTGATGATGTTCAAGGCGTAGTGGTAGTGATTCTACGCCAGTTCGAATTTCCCCTGGAAGAAGAGCAATTTCCCGCATTTGATGTAATACCTTATCTTGATGATGGGCTCCACCGTGCTCTCCCACTCCTCGATGATGGTTGCAATGTTCCCCAAGATCTGCTCGCACTGCATCAAGTTCTTCAGCTTCAGGTTGCAATCGAAGAGGTGAAGGTAGGTCTGCAGCAAATTCACCCTTGATTTTTTGTCACCCTCTGCTCGCTTTATGTTGAAAGCCATCAGGAAGCATCGTTCGGCCTCGATGAAATAGCCAATCTCAAGATAGAGCACCCGAGATTGGTGATGCAGTTGGCATAGTCCAAACATTTCTTATTCTTGCGGTACTTGTTGAGGGCATGCGAATAGGCAGTGATGGCTTTGTTCCACTCTCCAATCTCAAGTAGCAACGACCCAGCCTGCAGTATATGTCTGCGATCTCCAGGGCCAGCATCAGCGGATTCACCGTCACCTTGCTGATCACTTGGGAGTAGTTGGTGGCGGCACGCTAGAACTCCATCTTGGTCTACTTGCAATACCCCATCAACAACTCCACTTGGTCTCCGCCCTCACGTTGATGAAACTGTGCTTCTACTTGAACTTGTACAGGAAGTCCTACAGCTCCTCCATCCTGTTCTGCTAGATGAACTCCAAGGCCTGGTTCAAGTAGTTTTATATCAGGAAGCCGCCATCAGAGCCGTCGCCCTCCTATGAATCGTCATCGGAGTTTTCAGTCTCCATCTCAAGGTTGTTGACCTTGCAGGAGTACATTTCGGATTCCGCAGCAGAGTCCTAAATCTTCAGTTCTGAGTGGTTGGCGATGTTGAGTTCGGTATTATTTTCGGTTTGGGTGTAGATAGAGTTTTTGACTGTTTTTTTCTGGCCCTGGTTCTAGCTGGTGGGACTATTCTATTTTTCGTCTTTCTTTTTGAAGCGTATCTTGGTGGCCATTCTTGGGACTGGGTTGACCTATACTGTTTTATTGCTTTTGAAGGATTGGCGGCTGCTCATCTTCTCGTCGAGACTGATATACGATTCCGAGACGTCCTGGTTCAGGATCATGAGATTGTCATTGAATCCCACTGTGTTGCTTTTCTTTGCTTATAGTTTGGGATCCTGCTGGAGCTATCCGGAGGAACTGGTCTCTGCTGACTCCTTGACGATCACTGTGATGTCGTAATCCTTTGAGGTTTGGCACTTGGAGGAGAGGCTTTGGAAGAGGGAGTTTAGACTGTTCTTCAGAGAACTCAGCTTTATTATCTATGTTTAGAACATTTATTATTATTCGTGGAAATTCCCATAAAGGTTATTAATATTCCATCAGGTTTGGAAAAAAAGATCAAATCTTGGAACTGGGTGGAATTACAAGGGGAGTAGCCTTGCCTTGATATGAAAATGGGATGAAAATGAAGATAATTATGTGATTTCTATGCCTTTTTCCAAAAATATTAAAAGAAATTCCCATTTTTCATCATCACAGTCATCACAATTCCACTTTTTCCCCTCAGACTGATGCCGGCCAAGCTAATCCTGCCAAGGGGTGATTGAATATCAATGAACATAATGTATAATTATCATCACTCGGCATGCGAACTTGCATCGACGGTATGCATATCGAAGTTTTCAGTGGTGGGTATGGTCGCCCTTCCCTGGTTCTTCACCTCGCAGATCTTTATCAATAGGCAATCCCTGAATTGATGATCCCTAACATCATCAACACTGGATCAGCAAACCGATGCACAATCCCACGCTGGCCCAACCGACTCATACTGTTCCTGCGAGGTCATCAGATTCCCGCACCACATGTAAGCCAACTTGAAACATTGGATTAGGATTTGGAAGAAGTAACTTACTCTCATTTGCCAAATGGTCATCTGGAGACTGATGTGGAAATTGTCCTCCTTCGGTTGGGTGGGGATGTTGCGGTTGAGCGAAAGCAGGGGATAGATAGCGAAGAGGATCATGATGACTGGAGTGTAGCTGCTCTGGGATGAGGTGGACATGCTCACAAAGGCAATGCATATGTTCTGGAGCTGTTATATCATCATCGTGTGGTGAATTGGGGTAGCTCTTGGCGAGACTGTCGTAGGTGAAGTAGAAGTGGACCTTAGAGGCAACGATGAACACGAAATGGAGAGAGAGGAGAAAGATGAGGACTGAGGATGCTTGGTCTACATTATCGAAGACTTTCACAATGACACACCAAATGACCACTTCATAGCAAATATACATGTTCTGGTAGACAACCTGCTTGTTTTCGCCTATGAGGCTGAACAACTTGATCATGAGGGGCCACTCATTCCCCCTGCTCATCCTCAGCATGAAACCGAGCACTATCTCCAGCCAGACAACGAAAACGAGGTATACGATCACCAAATGCCACAGGATATCGCTGTGTATTAGAAGTGAATGATGTCATCTCTCTGGTGCTTGTGCTTGGAGTCATGAACAGCATCAATTGCAATGACTAGTATGGTGAGAATGCGTTAATGGGAATGTGCATGAATTCTGTCAATGTGACCATGAAGAGAAGGTAAAATCTCATAGAAGAATATGAAGTCATCGGTGATATGCCCAGAAGGGCAGTTGATAGGGTGAAATATATTGCAAATTTATTCGACATTTTCATGCTCTTGCCATTGTTACTGACTCCACCGCAGAACCATAGTCGATCTGGAATAATTTGGGATCGATATTGACCTCGAAAATGAATGTCTGAAGCTGGTTGAAAGTAACAGTGCATCGGTTCCTCGTCAAGTTGTTAGAAAGATGGAAAATGGTATTCGTATCGTTGGTTTGGATCTCCATCAAAAGGACAGACTCTTTGTAGAGGAGGGTAAACTATTCCCTTCCCTTTACCGATCCACGCTCAGGATGCTGTTCTTGAATCCGCATGTCAGGTCGATGATTGCGGTCGACAGTGGAAATTGACTGTAGAAACTGATGATGAGGTTGTTGTTGCCGAAAACTGCGAATATCTGCCAATCGACTGCGATGCTTCTGCTCCAGCATCGACTGATCCCGCCTATCTGCTTGCATTGGTAGCCGTCCTAGACTATGCATTTGGACTGCACCCATCCCAGAGCTGGTATTTTTCATCACATTAATCGTTGACCATTTTCCCGTCTCCGCAAATCTACTGGCATCCCTCCGAGAGTATTTGCAGTCCATAGGAAGCTGAACAGTATATGCACAACTGGGAAGATTTGTTGAGGAAGTATCCCATGTCGCATAGCAGACATTGATGCGAGATGAGACAATAAGAGCATCCGCTATCACAGTTCGGAGTCGGTATGGTCGGCAGAAGCAATATCCGCCGATCAACTGATAGTAAGTCTCGCATTATGAACAATAAGAGGCATTGGCGCACTTGACGCAATTGGGACTGCAGGCGGAGCAGGAGAGGATGCTGGTATTGAAGTAGAAGTAGGTGGTGGCGCACTGGTAGCAAATGGTATAGTTGAAGCAGAACTGGCAGCTGTGCTGGCAGGGCTGGCAGGTCAGCCACGGAAAAGAGATATTGAATGTCCCTGCGGACAACGCGAGTAACAATTGCCTGGTAGTAATAGTATTTGCATCTCTGGAGACAAGAACCGCTGGATTGGTCCCACCTGAGACATCGCAATTTGGGATCGTTGTAGTTGCTTGTTTGGCCGAGCAGGGCATAGCTGGTATAGAAGAAAACGCAAGTATTATCACCAGAGTATAGGAATCGATGCAGGAGAGACAGTAGGCTGCACTTTTAGCGCAAATGTAGCAGCCAGTTGCGCAGGGGAAACACATTTGGAAGCAGAGTTGAAGTAGGTTTGGGGAAGACAGGTGCAGTTGTTCAGGTTGTAGTCGAAATAGTAACTCGTGGGACAGTTGTAGGAATAGTTTTGCTGCACGTGGCTGGACAATCGCAGTAGATCGGACTGAAACCGATGGCTGTGCATCCTGATAGACAAGTGAGACAGTTGGTGGCACTGGACAGGTCTTGCAGCCAGCGATCGCCTAAGTGCAGTTCTTGCAAGTGGGGGCGCCGGGATCGTAGAAGCCAGAAATGCAGACGCACGCCCAGCCGAAAGGACCCTGTTCCAGCCGACCACGCAGGAACGGCATTGGGTGGTGAGCGGCCCCACGCACTGGTAGCAAGAGTAGGGACATGGCTGCATGGTCGCTGGAGTCGCTTGGTAGTAGAATGCTGAGCTGAGGCCGTAGCATAGGTTCTATGAGGAAACGTAGAGCTGGTTTGATGGACATGAGGAAGTGAGAAACAATATGTAGCCCATATTGGCTTGAATCCGTGGGATTGTGTTTTGAATATGTAGATAAGATTGGTGAGGCTGAACCCCCATCCTCCGAATCCGCTCACTCCGAAAAAGACAGCAAAGGGCAAAAAATCCGGCGTTGGATTATTCTCCACCACATTTGGGTCAGAGTAGTGGACGATTGTTCCGATATCGCAGGTGAGACTGCTTGGCCCGGTGCTCATGGAGTTCATCATGGTATTGTCGATCAGTATCCTTACGTAATCGAAGGAAATGACTGTTACGTTGTCGAATTTCACCTATAAAAAATAGGAGTTTCGATCGTATATTGGGTGCTTATGTAGAAGTAGGGCATGCCTGTGAGGATGGCCATTGTATTGAAGCCTGCAGCAGGCATCCAAGCGAGTACGATGTCCATGCGTCAACTATTCATATAATTTATCTGGTAGAATTGATCCTTTATGACCACTGTGGGATCGACTGTGAAAGATTCTTGCAGGATTTGCACGAAGGGGTATGTGGGAAGTCGAAGACAGATAGTCGATGACGATTTCGCTGAAGGTGCAGGAGAGGCCGGCAGAGAGACAGTTGATCGTGTAATCTACAACGAAATGAGAATGCGTGATGGTGGAAACCGACATGGAGTAGGAAACGACGGACAGCGGGGTGAAGGATTGCAGATTGACGATTGAAACGAAGACTTGAGGCGCGATTGTGTAGTTCTGCATGTAGGTGATGGTGGTGGTGGGTGAGGTGATGTTCTTTGCGACCCTGCGGAGCGTGTATGTGTTGGTTTAGATCAGCGGAGGCTGGGTCAAGGTGGCTTGCGATTGCGATCGGAGGCAAAACGCCAGCGACAGTATGAGTATTAGCTTTAACATATATATAACTCATCACTATATCACACCCTGTGCAGAAGTGATGAATGATTAATGAAGGAAAAATACAATCCTGCAAAGATAATATTATACACTCCTGTTATACTTCCCTATGGTTATGATTAGAAATAGATAAGTAATCACTGATAGAAGTCAATGCATTCCCTCAGCATCAAGCACAGCCAATCCAAATGCGGTCGTCTATTGGGATCGGATCTAGGCATCTTCCGAAGATGAGTTGCAGAAGGGGAAGACCTAATTATCTCCATAATTTTTCAACTATTCGGGAGTGTAGAACCAGTGATTGGTGTATTACTTGTACTTGTAGATCTCGCTTCGCGTCTTTTCGTTGAAAAGGAAGAACGGAAACTTGCCGTACAGGATCTCGTAGGCGATCACACCGATGGAAAATATGTCATTCTTCTAGGAGAATGACTCAGAGGGGTAAAAGCTCTATGGCGAACTGTAGGCATCGTGAAACCTGGTGCATGCTCTGCGATTAAGGGATAGGTACTGTCGGGACAAATGCTGGGATGGTAACTCTCGCCGAAATCGATTATCTTCACCATCATCGTACGGGATATCATGATGTTGTTTGGCTTCAGATCCAGGTGCACGATTCCGAACAACTTTAGTATCGGAGGCCTTGGACCAGCATGAAGAGGATGAGGATCTTGGAGCACAGGGAAAGAGAATGCTTGTGGAAGAGAACGTATTATATCAGATTTGGCTGTGCGACGTAATCTGAAAGCAAGTCCTCTTTCAGCTCGTTCTAATCGGTGGAAAGATAGTACTTGGGCAAGAAAACGGCGTTTCCTCCTTTGATTTGCTTCAATATATTCCTCTCGTGCTTACTCTGCTCCTGGTGTGCACTTTCTCCTCTCTCTTGACGATCATACTCTTGCGTATCAATTTATCAGGCGTGAAATTTTAATTATTACTTGGGGCCACGACCTGGTTATTGGATCCCGAATACACATACCAAAACTGGACATCAGCAATGTAGATACTGGTAAATCCGCCCTGGGTGATCCGTTGGAGTCTAATCTTATCGTAATTGTTGATT
Organism: Nymphaea colorata; assembly: GCF_008831285.2. Taxonomy (NCBI): domain Eukaryota; kingdom Viridiplantae; phylum Streptophyta; class Magnoliopsida; order Nymphaeales; family Nymphaeaceae; genus Nymphaea; species Nymphaea colorata. The sequence continues at coordinate 37,852 of NW_022205261.1, forward strand.
TTTATGCAATTCAAAATGTAGTTGTTTTCGTAAATGTTCCGGCATTTGGACATCCCCGGCATGCGGATCCGCTTCTTTATCTCCTACTTCTAGAAACAGAGGAATTACAACTCGGATTATTGCAATGGCTAGCACCACTTAGGATTGCATTATACGTACATCGACAATAATCTACGGTCGTCCTCAGGCAGCACTATGTGCCGGGCAAGTAACTGACATCTTGATTCTTTCTCCAATTTTTAGTTCAGCTCTGCTTGACTCTAGGCCTAGTCATCTTCCCCAAAGGAAGAGTCACTCCGAATTTCTTCATATACCTTCTCAACTTCTCTGGAAGCTCCTTCGGCTTTGCAGTTCCCAGCTGTCGGTTGCTCAGCTCATATATCTCCACCAAAGATTGTTGATTTTTTAGCAGAAGGGCAGAAGCTCCGCGAACTATGGTCCTCAGTTGCGTGGCCAGTTCCGAGGGCAAGGCCGTGCATCGTTTCCTCCAGAGCAGGGCACGAACTCAGTCATGTTCATTCTGATGGCCCCGTTATTTGGATTGATGCTGAGTCTGAGGGGGAAGGAGGGGCGATTGAGGAACTCCTTGAAGAGATAGAGGATCTTATCGACGTTGTAGATCTTTAGGTACCGACCGTGAGCGTCGACCAGGTGGATGCGACTTTCCCACATGTTGATGGTTTTATCGTAGGTGGCTACTTGAAAGACGCTGTGTCCTGCCACTGCACAGCTCTGCATCAGTGAGACTCTCATTATGTGATCGTTCTAAGAGCATTCCAGAACTTCCTGCCCCTATCTGAGCAGGGCTTCCCTTATTTTTTGCGCTTCTGGACTCCACTGGGCAAATGCGGAATGGTTGCGGTGGGATCTGGCCGGTTTTTTAGGGGTTTTGTGCTCCCAAATGCCAAAAAAAGAGTCATTTTAGTCTATTAGCCTGCTCATTATCAATTATTATAATCCAACAAGCAAACTTATGAAAATGATGATGAGTAGACGCCAACAATGGAGTGGAAAAGATTATTGAGGTTTTATATAGGGGTGGAAATGGAGGATTATTTATTTTAGTCCTCAGCTATGCAAGTAGAACTGAACATATGAATATAAATCCCAGAGTAACTTGGCATTTTGATCTTTTTCTTGCATGGGTTTTGAGATCCTCTATCAATCCTTTTCCAAAATGTCGGCTATTACTCTATTTTTCTTCGATAATATCCCCAACCCAAATGCACGTCACGCGTTCCATTCCTTTCGATTTCTGCCCGCCGACGCCCACTCCGGTCTCCCGAAAGTTCAACCTCGACACCTTCGCCTTCCGGGACAGAGTGACCAACCACACGGTCCAATACCGATAGCTCCGCGGGATGAGCCAGCCATCGAAAGAGGACTTCTTCTAGTGCACCGCCAACCACCCCGAGGGCAGCGAGGCCAGGCACATCCTGGATGCTTACAAGTTCACCAAGAATTTCGAAATCGCATGTCTTCGATCCAAGTACCTGCGCCACACCAACCACCCCGCAGTCTCGAGGCCGAAGATGGAGAGGACGCATTCTTAGAAACTGGGCAAGACCAACCTCATCAGCAAGGAAACTCTCTTCCAGATCAACAAGCAAGAAATGAAGAGGATATTACAGACCAACGACCACCTCAACGTCGAGATCTTCCAGCTGAACAAGACCCGCAAAATGCCAATCGCCATCACCAACGAACGCCATCTCAAAAAATCCTCCTCCAAGTGGCAATTCCTCGATACCACTATAAAGTAACCGGAAAATACCATCCCCAATGAGGTGGAAAAATGCATCACCGAGAAGATAGTCAACCACATGAAGAACGAAATGCGCAACAATTGCGAATACCTCATCAATATGCCCATCGAAAAGAAAAAGAAAGCCATGTTCAATACCCAATTGAAAAAACATACGCAGTCCAAAAAAATACCCTTTCCCAAATATTCCCACGAGGAGCTGGAGATTTGCCAAATGACCAAATTGCAAACCCAGGATAACACCCAATCCAGCGAACCCGCAAATAAAAAAGACGCTGCTCCCGAAATCGACCTCACCACCCTGGTCAAGCAGGGCTTCATGAGCGAAGTCCTGCTCGAGCTGCGAAACAATCCCGCCCTTTCCTCCTCTAAGGACGAGTTCCAGAACAACATCTTCCACATCGCTGCCAAGGACGGCAACAAGGAGATGATAGCTGCCCTGCTCAAGGCCCTCTCCAGCAGGACCTGCCTCAACTTGCTGGCCGATCGCAATCACGTAGGAAGAAGCTTATACAGTTGAAGAGACCCCCAAGGAGAAAGCAAGCATGCATGGGAATTTTGAAATCGTGGCCATGCTCGACGAGTTCACCAAGGAAAATAAATATCTAATGTGAAGTTTTTATTGGATTAACAATATATATGGATAAAGATGTATGGCGATTTGGTAGCGCTTTTATCTATCTTATCGATGTGGTCACAATGTCCCATCCTGCCGAATGGGCAAACAAATGAGCGTTTAGCTATTAGTAATATGACTCACAGCATAGAATATCAAAGTATCTAGGGATGGATGTCTTATATTTCCACAGATCTGGGGTTGGGGTTGGGGTTGGGGTTGGGGGGTTGGGGTTGGGGTTGGGGTTGGGGTTGGGGTTGGGGTTGGGGTTGGGGTTGGGTTG
>NW_022205262.1:0-49417 GCF_008831285.2 Nymphaea colorata
GAGAAGGAGTTCAAGAGGAATTTTTCCTTCTATGCTAGAGTTTGGAACTCGAATGGATATATAACATGTTGTCCAATGGCTTCGCTCAAAAAAATCTGAGGTACGTTCATGTGCATCATTAGAGCCTGAAAAATATTCATAAGTTGTCGGATTTTTCTTTCTGCAATGCCGTTTTGCTGAGGCATCCCGGCACAGGTACATTGGTGCTCTATTCCATGCTTCCTCATAAACTTTGTCAATGCATCATTCACATATTCACCACCATTGTCAAAGCGAAGCATTTAATCTTAGCACCATATTGAGGGAGAATGAGGGCATAGAATTCTTCAAAAAATTTTGGCACTTCACTCTTATTTTGAGAAAATAAATCTAAGTTACACGAGTCATATCATAATGTGCTTAAACATGCATGTTGAATGATTTAGTGAAATGAAATTACAAGCTTGTATGAACATAAATGACATTTAAGTTATTTACTTGCAGTATTTCAGTTAATATAACGTGTTTCGCTTGTTATTACATCTATAACGAATGATTTAAATGGTCAAACTAAAAGTTTGTATGAAAAAATGAGATTCACGTCATTCGTTTGATCGCTTATCATTAGCCTAATACGTTTCACTTGTTATTACATGTACAATGATTGATTTTGTTGATTGAAATCACAAGTTCAAATGGATGCAATGGGATCTACGCTTTAGTTTGATCTCTTGTAGTCATCCAATGGGTTGAACTTGTAGTTACATTAATAGTAAGGATCTAATGAATTGAAATCACATGTTTGTATCATGCGAGTGGGATTTAAGCGATTCATCTGAGCACGCATATTTCATTGAATGTGATTAACGTGTTGCTACATCCACGTTGACTGATTTAGTAGATTTAAATCATAAGTTTGCATGAAATGAACAAAATTAAAGTGGTTCATTTGCTTTTTTATAGTTAATCAAATGTGTTTCACTTGTTATTACATGTATAAGTAATGATTTAAATGATTAAATCACCAATTCATATGGACACAAATCTGATGTATACATTAGTTTGATGCTAGTAGTTAATCCAATAAGTAGAACTTTTGTTCGTTTTCAGTACGAGAACTCATTGAATTAATTAAAAGGGGTCAAACAAAAGCATAGATCCCACTTGTATGCATATGAACTTGTGATTTCAATCATTTAAATCAATCGTTATAATGTAATAACAAGTGAAACACATTAGATTAAATATAGGGGAGCAAATTAACTACTTGAATCTTATTCATTCTCATACAAACTTGTGCTTTCGATCAAATAAATCATTCAAAATGGATGTATTAACAAGTTAAAACATTCAATTAAATATGTGTGATCAAATGAATCACTTAAATCTCACTCGTGTTTATACGAACAACTGATTTCAATCGCTTATATCGCGTACTATAGATGTAACGACAAGTTGAATTCTTTCGATTAAGTACTAGAGATGAAACTAATGCATAGATTCCGTTTTTAGCTATATGAACTGGTGATTTCAATCATTTAAATCGTTCTTTATAGAAGTAATAACAGTGAAACACATTAGGTTAACTATATGGGATCAATTGAATGACTTGAATCACAAACTAATGCGTGAATGTGCTAAACATGCATCTTGAATGATTGAGTGGAATAAATCACAAGCTTGTATCTACATAAAAGACATTTAAGTTATTTACTTGCTGTATTTCAGTTAATATAATGTGTTTCGCTTGTTTTTATATCTATAACGAATGATTTAAATGGTTCAAAAAAAAAAAGTTTGTATGAAAAAATGATATTCACGTCATTCGTTTTGATCGCTTATCATTAACCTAATGCGTTTCACTTGTTATTACATGTACAATGATTGATTTTGTTGATTGAAATCACAAGTTCAAATGGATGCAAATGGGATCTACGCATTAGTTTGATCTCTTGTAGTCAATCCAATGAGTTGGACTTGTATTTACATCAACAGTAAGGATTTAGTGAACTGAAATCACAAGTTTGTATCAATACGAGTGGGATTTAAGCGATTCATCTGAGCATGCATATTTCATTGAATGTGATAAACTTGTTGCTACATGCCCGTTGAATGATTTAGTGTATTTAAATCACAAGTTTGCATGAAAATGAACGAAATTCAAGTGGTTCATTTGCTCTTTTATAGTTAATCTATTGTGTTTCACTTGTTATTACATGTATAAGTAATGATTTAAATGATTGAAATCACCATTTCATATGGACACAAATCTGATGTGTACATTAGTTTGATGCTTGTAGTAAGTCCAACAAGTAGAACTTTTTGTTTCATTGAATTAAGTAAAAGGGGTGAAACAAAAGCATAAATCCCACTTGCATCCATATGAACTTGTGATTTCAATCATTTAAATCGTTCATTACACATGTAATAACAAGTGAAACATATTAGATTAAATATAGGGGAGCAAATTAACGACTTGAATCTTATTCATTCTCATACAAACTTGTCATTTCGATCAAATAAATCATTCAAAACGGATGTACTAACAAGTTGTGATCAAATGAATCGCTTAAATCTCACTCGTGTTTATACGAACAACTGATTTCAATCGCTTATATCGCGTACTATAGATGTAACAACAAGTTGAATTCTTTGATTAAGTACTAGGAATGAAACTAATGCATAGATTCCATTTTTAACTATATGAACTGGTGATTTCAATCATTTAAATCGTTCTTTATAGAAGTAATAACCAGTTAAACGCATTAGGTTAACTATAAGAGATCAATTCAATGACTTGAATCACAAACTAATGCGTGAATGTGCTTAAACATGCATATTGAATGATTTAGTGGAATGAAATTACAAGCTTGTATGGACATAAATGACATTTAAGTTATTTATTTACTGTATTACAGTTAATATAACGTGTTTGGCTTGTTCTTACATCTATAAAGAATGATTTAAATGGTTCAAACTAAAAGTTTGTATGAAAAAATGAGACTCACGTCATTCATTTGATCGCTTGTCATTATCCTAATGCGTTTCGCTTGTTATTACATGTACAATGATTGAAATCACAAGTTCAAATGGATGCAAATGGGATCTACGCATTAGTTTGATCTCTTGTAGTCAATCCAATGGGTTGAACTTGTAGTTACATCAATAGTAAGGATCTAATGAATTGAAATCACAAGTTTGTATCAATGCGAGTGGGATTTAAGTGATTCATCTGAGCACGCATATTTCATTGAATGTGATTAACTTGTTGCTACGTCCACGTTGACTGATTTAGTGGATTTAAATCACAAGTTTGCATGAAAATGAACAAAATTCAAGTGGTTCATTTGTTCCTTTATAGTTAATCTAATGTGTTTCACTTGTTATTACATGTACAAGTAATGATTTAAATGATTGAAATCACCAATTCATATGGACACAAATCTGATGTATACATTAGTTTGATGCTTGTAGCTAGTGCAACAAGTAGAACTTTTTGTTTCATTGAATTAAGTAAAAGGGGTGAAACAAAAGCATAGATCCCACTTGTATCCATAAGAACTTGTGATTTCAATCATTTAAACCGTTCATTACACATGTAATAACAAGTGAAACACATTAGATTAAATATAGGGGAGCAAATTAACCACTTGAATCTTGCTCATTCTCACACAAACTTATGATTTCAATCAAATGAATCATTCAAAATGTATGTATTAACAAGTTAAAAACATTCAATTAAATATGCGTGATCAAATGAATCACTTAAATTCGACTCGTGTTTATACAAACAACTGATTTCAATCGATTATATCGCGTACTATAGATGTAACGACAAATTGAATTCTTTCGATTAACTATTAGAGATGAAACTAATGCATAGATCCCATTTTTAACTATATGAACTTGTGTGATTTCAATCATTTAAACGTTGTTTATAAAAGTAATAAATGGTGAAACACATTAGGTATCAATTGAATGACTTGAATAAAAAACTAATGCATGAATGTGATTAAACATGCATGTTGAATGATTTAGTGGATTGAAATCACAAGCTTGAATGACCATAAATGACATTTAAGTGATTTACTTGTTGTATTTTAGTTAATATAATTTGTTTCGCTAGTTATTACATCTATAATGAATGATTTAAATGGTTGAAACTAAAAGTTTATATGAAAAAAAATGAGATAAGTTGTTCATTTGATCGCTTATCATTACCTTAATGCGTTTCACTTGTTATTACATGTACAATGATTGATTTTGTTGATTGAAATCACAAGTTCAAATGGATGCAAATGGGATCTATGCATTAGTTTGATCTCTTGTAGTTAATCCAATGAGTTGAACTTGTAGTTACATCAATAGTAAGGTTCCAATGAATTGAAATTACATGTTTGTATCAAAACGAGTGGGATTTAAGCGATTCGTCTAAGCACGCATATTTCATTGAATGTGGTTCATATGATCTTTTATAGTTAATCTAATGTGTTTTACTTGTTATTATATGTATAAGGAATGATTTAAGTCGGTGAAATCACCAATTCATATGGACACAAATCGGATGTATACATTAGTTTGATGCTTGTAGTTAGTCCAATAAGTAGAACTTTTTGTTCGTATCAATACGAGTAGGATTTTTGTAATTCATTTCATCACGTCTACTTAATTAAATGTATTTACCTTGTTGTGACATCCATATTGAATGATTTAGTTGATTGAAATTGCAAGTTTGCATGGAAATAAATAAGAATCGGGTCGTTTGTTTGATACCTTGGAGTTAATTTAAAGTGTTTCACTTTTTATTACATCTATGATGAACGATTTAAATAATTGAAACCACAAGTTTATATAGATACAAATGAGATCTATGAGTTAGTTTGATCCAATCAGTTCAACTCATTGTTACATCTATTGTGAATGATCCAAGGGATTGAATTCACAAGTACGCATCAATAGAGGTGGGATTTAAGTAATTCATTCGATCACACATATTTAATTGAATATACATAACTTCTTCAAATGAATCACTTACATCCCACTCATATTTAGACGAACTTATGCTTTAAATCCCTTAGAAAGTTCACTATAAATGTAACAACAATAGCAAGGATTTAAGAGAATGAAATCACATGTTTGTATCAATACGGGTGAAACTACAAGGGATCAAACTATAGCATAAACCCCATTTGTATCCATATGAACTTGTCATTTAAATCATTTAATTTAGTCATTATAGATGTAATAACAAGTGAAACGCATTAGATATACTATAAGCGCGCAAATGAACGACTTGAATCTTATTTGTTTTCAAACAAACTTGAGATTTCGATCAACTAAATCATTCAATATGGATGCAACAACAAGTTAAGTACATGCAATCAAATATGTGTGATCAAATGAATCACTTAAATACCACACATACTGATACGAACTTGTGATTTCAATACCTTAGGTCATTCACTACAAATATAACAAGTTAAACTCATTGAATTAAGTAAAAGGGATCAAACAAAAGCATAGATCCCACTTGTATCCATAAGAACTTGTGATTTCAATCATTTAAACCGTTCATTACACATGTAATAACAAGTGAAACACATTAGATTAAATATAGGGGAGCAAATTAACCACTTGAATCTTGCTCATTCTCACACAAACTTATGATTTCAATCAAATGAATCATTCAAAATGTATGTATTAACAAGTTAAAAACATTCAATTAAATATGCGTGATCAAATGAATCACTTAAATTCGACTCGTGTTTATACAAACAACTGATTTCAATCGATTATATCGCGTACTATAGATGTAACGACAAATTGAATTCTTTCGATTAACTATTAGGGATGAAACTAATGCATAGATCCCATTTTTAACTATATGAACTTGTGTGATTTCAATCATTTAAACGTTCTTTATAAAAGTAATAAACGGTGAAACACATTAGGGATCAATTGAATGACTTGAATAAAAAACTAATGCATGAATGTGCTTAAACATGCATGTTGAATGATTTAGTGGATTGAAATCACAAGCTTGAATGACCATAAATGACATTTAAGTGATTTACTTGTTGTATTTTAGTTAATATAATTTGTTTCGCTAGTTATTACATCTATAATGAATGATTTAAATGGTTGAAACTAAAAGTTTATATGAAAAAAAATGAGATTCAAGTCGTTCATTTGATCGCTTATCATTACCTTAATGCGTTTCACTTGTTATTACATGTACAATGATTGATTTTGTTGATTGAAATCACAAGTTCAAATGGATGCAAATGGGATCTATGCATTAGTTTGATCTCTTGTAGTTAATCCAATGAGTTGAACTTGTAGTTACATCAATAGTAAGGATCCAATGAATTGAAATTACATGTTTGTATCAAAACGAGTGGGATTTAAGCGATTCGTCTAAGCACGCATATTTCATTGAATGTGGTTCATATGATCTTTTATAGTTAATATAATGTGTTTTACTTGTTATTATATGTATAAGGAATGATTTAAGTCGGTGAAATCACCAATTCATATGGACACAAATCGGATGTATACATTAGTTTGATGCTTGTAGTTAGTCCAATAAGTACAACTTTTTGTTCGTATCAATTCTAGTAGGATTTTTGTAATTCATTTCATCACGTCTACTTAATTAAATGTATTTACCTTGTTGTGACATCTATATTGAATTATTTAGTTGATTGAAATTGCAAGTTTGCATGGAAATAAATAAGAATCGGGTCGTTTGTTTGATACCTTGGAGTTAATTTAAAGGTGTTTCACTTTTTATTACATCTATGATGAACGATTTAAATAATTGAAACCACAAGTTTATATAGATATAAATGAGATCTATGAGTTAGTTTGATCCAATCAGTTCAACTCATTGTTACATCTATTGTGAATGATCCAAGGGATTGAATTCACAAGTACGCATCAATAGAGGTGGATTTAAGTAATTCATTCGATCACACATATTTAATTGAATATAAATAACTTCATCAAATGAATCACTTAGATCCCACTCATATTTAGACGAACTTGTGCTTTAAATCCCTTAGAAAGTTCACTATAAATGTAACAACAATAGCAAGGATTTAAGGGAATGAAATCACATGTTTGTATCAATACGGGTGAAACTACAAGGGATCAAACTATAGCATAAACCCCATTTGTATCCATATGAACTTGTCATTTAAATCATTTAAGTTAGTCATTATAGATGTAATAACATGTGAAACGCATTTGATATACTATAAGCGCGCAAATGAACGACTTGAATCTTATTTGTTTTCAAACAAACTTGAGATTTTAATCAACTAAATCATTCAATATAGATGCAACAACAAGTTAAGTACATTCAATCAAATATGTGTGATCAAATGAATTACTTAAATACCACACGTACTGATAGGAACTTGTGATTTCAATACCTTAGGGCATTCACTATAAATATAACAAGTTAAACTCATTGAATTAAGCAAAAGGGATCAAACAAAAGCATAGATCCCACTTGTATCCACAAGAACTTGTGATTTCAATCATTTAAACCATTCATTACACATGTAATAACAAGTGAAACACAATAGATTAAATATAGGAGAGGAAATTAACCACTTGAATCTTGCCCATTCTCACACAAACTTATGATTTCAATCAAATGAATAATTCAAAATGTATGTATTAACAAGTTAAAAATATTCAATTAAATATGCGTGATCAAATGAATCACTTAAATTCGACTCGTGTTTATACAAACAACTGATTTCAATCGATTATATCGCGTACTATAGATGTAACGACAAATTGAATTCTTTCGGTTAACTATTAGGGATGAAACTAATGCATAGATCCCATTTTTAACTATATGAACTTGTGTGATTTCAATCATTTAAACGTTCTTTATAAAAGTAATAAACGGTGAAACACATTAGGTATCAATTGAATGACTTGAATAAAAAACTAATGCATGAATGTGATTAAACATGCATGTTGAATGATTTAGTGGATTGAAATCACAAGCTTGAATGACCATAAATGACATTTAAGTTATTTACTTGTTGTATTTTAGTTAATATAATTTGTTTCGCTAGTTATTACATCTATAATGAATGATTTAAATGGTTGAAACTAAAAGTTTATATGAAAAAAAATGAGATAAGTTGTTCATTTGATCGCTTATCATTACATAAAAAAAATTTCACTTGTTATTACATGTACAATGATTGATTTTGTTGATTGAAATCACAAGTTCAAATGGATGCAAATGGGATCTATGCATTAGTTTGATCTCTTGAAGTAAATCCAATGAGTTGAACTTGTAGTTACATCAATAGTAAGGATCCAATGAATTGAAATTACATGTTTGTATCAAAACGAGTCTGATTTAAGCGATTCGTCTAAGCATGCATATTTCATTGAATGTGGTTCATAAGATCTTTTATAGTTAATCAAATGTGTTTTACTTGTTATTATATGTATAAGGAACGATTTAAGTCGGTGAAATCACCAATTCATATGGACACAAATCGGATCTATACATTAGTTTGATGCTTGTAGTTAGTCCAATACGTAGAACTTTTTGTTCGTATCAATATGAGTGGGATTTTTGTAATTCATTTCATCACGTCTACTTAATTAAATGTATTTAACTTGTTGTGACATCCATATTGAATGATTTAGTTGATTGAAATTGCAAGTTTGCATGGAAATAAATAAGAATCGGGTCGTTTGTTTGATACCTTGGAGTTAATTTAAAGTGTTTCACTTTTTATTACATCTATGATAAACGATTTAAATAATTGAAACCACAAGTTTATATAGATATAAACGAGATCTATGAGTTAGTTTGATCCAATGAGTTCAACTCATTGTTACATCTATTGTGAATGATCCAAGGGATTGAATTCACAAGTACGCATCAATAGAGGTGGGATTTAAGTGATTCATTCGATCACACATATTTAATTGAATATACATAACTTCATCAAATGAATCACTTACATCCCACTCATATTTAGACGAACTTGTGCTTTAAATCCCTTAGAAAGTTCACTATAAATGTAACAACAATAGCAAGGATTTAAGGAAATGAAATCACATGTTTGTATCAATACGGGTGAAACTACAAGGGATCAAACTATAGCATCAACCCCATTTCTATCCGTATGAACTTGTCATTTAAATCATTTAAGTTAGTCATTATAGATGTAATAACAAGTGAAACACATTAAATATACTATAAGCGCGCAAATGAACGACTTGAATCTTATTTGTTTTCAAACAAACTTGAGATTTGAATCAACTAAATCATTCAATATAGATGCGACAACAAGTTAAGTACATTCAATTAAATATGTGTGATCAAATGAATCACTTAAATACCACACGTACTGATATGAACTTGTGATTTCAATACCTTAAGTCATTCACTATAAATATAACTAGTTAAACTCATTGAATTAAGTAAAAGGGATCAAACAAAAACATAGATCCCACTTGTATCCATAAGAACTTGTGATTTCAATCATTTAAACCATTCATTACACATGTAATAACAAGTGAAACACATTAGATTAAATATAGGGGAGCAAATTAACCACTTGAATCTTGCTCATTCTCAAACAAACTTATGATTTCAATCAAATGAATCATTCAAAATGTATGTATTAACAAGTTAAAAACATTCAATTAAATATGCGTGATCAAATAAATTACTTAAATTCGACTCGTGTTTGTACAAACAACTGATTTCAATCGATTATATCGCGTACTATAAATGTAACGACAAATTGAATTCTTTCGGTTAACTATTAGGGATGAAACTAATGCATAGATCCCATTTTTAACTATATGAACTTGTGTGATTTCAATCATTTAAACGTTCTTTATAAAAGTAATAAACAGTGAAACACATTAGGTATCAATTGAATGACTTGAATAAAAAACTAATGCATGAATGTGCTTAAACTTGCATGTTGAATGATTTAGTGGATTGAAATCACAAGCTTGAATGACCATAAATGACATTTAAGTGATTTACTTGTTGTATTTTAGTGAATATAATTTGTTTCGCTAGTTATTACATCTATAATGAATGATTTAAATGGTTGAAACTAAAAGTTTATATGAAAAAAAATGAGATTCAAGTCGTTCATTTGATCGCTTATCATTACCTTAATGCGTTTCACTTGTTATTACATGTACAATGATTGATTTTGTTGATTGAAATCACAAGTTCAAATGGATGAAAATGGGATCCATGCATTAGTTTGATAACTTGTAGTTAATCCAATGAGTTGGAACTTGTAGTTACATCAATAGTAAGGATCCAATGAATTGAAATTACATGTTTGTATCAAAATGAGTGGGATTTAAGCGATTCTTCTAAGCACGCATATTTCATTGAATGTGGTTCATATGATCTTTTACAGTTAATCTAATGTGTTTTACTTGTTATTATATGTATAAGGAATGATTTAAGTGAGTGAAATCACCAATTCATATGGACACAAATCGGATGTATACATTAGTTTGATGCTTGTAGTTAGTCCAATAAGTAGAACATTTTGTTCGTATCAATACGAGTGGGATTTTTGTAATTCATTTCATCATGTCTACTTAATTAAATGTATTTACCTTGTTGTGACATCCATATTGAATTATTTAGTTGATTGAAATTGCAAGTTTGCATGGAAATAAATAAGAATCGGGTCGTTTGTTTGATACCTTAGAGTTAATTTAAAGTGTTTCACTTTTATTACATCTATGATGAACGATTTAAATAATTGAAACCACAAGTTTATATAGATATAAATGAGATCTATGAGTTAGTTTGATCCAATCAGTTCAACTCATTGTTACATCTATTGTGAATGATCCAAGGGATTGAATTCACAAGTACGCATCAATAGAGGTGGGATTTAAGTAATTCATTCGATCACACATATTTAATTGAATATACATAACTTCATCAAATGAATCACTTACATCCCACTCATATTTAGACGAACTTGTGATTTAAATCCCTTAGAAAGTTCACTATAAATGTAACAACAATAGCATGGATTTAATGGAATGAAATCACATGTTTGTATCAATACGGGTGAAACTACAAGGGATCAAACTATAGCATAAACCCCATTTGTATCCATATGAACTTGTCATTTAAATCATTTAAGTTAGTCATTATAGATGTAATAACAAGTGAAACGCATTAGATATACTATAAGCGCGCAAATGAACGACTTGAATCTTATTTGTTTTCAAACAAACTTGAGATTTCAATCAACTAAATCATTCAATATGGATGCAACAACAAGTTAAGTACTTGCAATCAAATATGTGTGATCAAATGAATCACTTAAATACCACACGTACTGATACGAACTTGTGATTTCAATACCTTAGGTCATTCACTACAAATATAACAAGTTAAACTCATTGAATTAAGTAAAAGGGATCAAACAAAAGCATAGATCCCACTTGTATCCATAAGAACTTGTGATTTCAATCATTTAAACTGTTCATTACACATGTAATAACAAGTGAAACACATTAGATTAAATATAGGGGAACAAATTAACCACTTGAATCTTGCTCATTCTCACACAAACTTATGATTTCAATCAAATGAATCATTCAAAATGTATGTATTAACAAGTTACAAACATTCAATTAAATATGCGTGATCAAATGAATCACTTAAATTCGACTCGTGTTTATACAAACAACTGATTTCAATCGATTATATCGCGTACTATAGATGTAACGACAAATTGAATTCTTTCGATTAACTATTAGGGATGAAACTAATGCATAGATCCCATTTTTAACTATATGAACTTGTGTAATTTCAATCATTTAAACGTTCTTTATAAAAGTAATAAACGGTAAAACACATTAGGGATCAATTGAATGACTTGAATAAAAAACTAATGCATGAATGTGCTTAAACATGCATGTTGAATGATTTAGTGGATTGAAATCACAAGCTTGAATGACCATAAATGACATTTAAGTGATTTACTTGTGGTATTTTAGTTAATATAATTTGTTTCGCTAGTTATTACATCTATAATGAATGATTTAAATGGTTGAAACTAAAAGTTTATATGAAAAAAAATGAGATTCAAGTCATTCATTTGATCGCTTATCATTACATAAAAAAAATTTCACTTGTTATTACATGTACAATGATTGATTTTGTTGATTGAAATCACAAGTTCAAATGGATGCAAATGGGATCTATGCATTAGTTTGATCTCTTGAAGTAAATCCAATGAGTTGAACTTGTAGTTACATCAATAGTAAGGATCCAATGAATTGAAATTACATGTTTGTATCAAAACGAGTGGGATTTAAGCGATTCGTCTAAGCACGCATATTTCATTGAATGTGGTTCATATGATCTTTTATAGTTAATCTAATGTGTTTTACTTGTTATTATATGTATAAGCAATGATTTAAGTTGGTGAAATCACCAATTCATATGGACACAAATCGGATGTATACATTAGTTTGATGCTTGTAGTTAGTCCAATAAGTAGAACTTTTTGTTCGTATCAATACGCGTAGGATTTTTGTAATTCATTTCATCACGTCTACTTAATTAAATATATTTACCTTGTTGTGACATCCATATTGAATGATTTAGTTGATTGAAATTGCAAGTTTGCATGGAAATAAATAAGAATCGGGTCGTTTGTTTGATACCTTGGAGTTAATTTAAAGTGTTTCACTTTTTATTACATCTATGATGAACGATTTAAATAATTGAGACCACAAGTTTATATAGATACAAAGGAGATCTATGAGTTAGTTTGATCCAATCAGTTCAACTCATTGTTACATCTATTGTGAATGATCCAAGGGATTGAATTCACAAGTACGCATCAATAGAGGTGTGATTTAAGTAATTCATTCGATTACACATATTTAATTGAATATACATAACTTCATCAAATGAATCACTTACATCCCACTCATATTTAGATGAACTTGTGCTTTAAATCACTTAGAAAGTTCACTATAAATGTAACAACAATAGCAAGGATCTAAGGGAATGAAATCACATGTTTGTATCAATATGGGTGAAACTACAAGGGATCAAACTATAGCATAAACCCCATTTGTATCCATATGAACTTGTCATTTAAATCATTTAATTTAGTCATTATAGATGTAATAACAAGTGAAACGCATTAGATATACTATAAGCGCGCAAATGAACGACTTGAATCTTATTTGTTTTCAAACAAACTTGAGATTTCGATCAACTAAATCATTCAATATGGATGCAACAACAAGTTAAGTACATGCAATCAAATATGTGTGATCAAATGAATCACTTAAATAGCACACGTACTGATACGAACTCGTGATTTCAATACCTTAGGTCATTCACTACAAATATAACAAGTTAAACTCATTGAATTAAGTAAAAGGGATCAAACAAAAGCATAGATCCCACTTGTATCCATAAGAACTTGTGATTTCAATCATTTAAACCGTTCATTACACATGTAATAACAAGTGAAACACATTAGATTAAATATAGGGGAACAAATTAACCACTTGAATCTTGCTCATTCTCACACAAACTTATGATTTCAATCAAATGAATCATTCAAAATGTATGTATTAACAAGTTACAAACATTCAATTAAATATGCGTGATCAAATGAATCACTTAAATTCGACTCGTGTTTATACAAACAACTGATTTCAATCGATTATATCGCGTACTATAGATGTAACGACAAATTGAATTCTTTCGATTAACTATTAGGGATGAAACTAATGCGTAGATACCATTTTTAACTATATGAACTTGTGTGATTTCAATCATTTAAACGTTCTTTATAAAAGTAATAAACGGTGAAACACATTAGGTATCAATTGAATGACTTGAATAAAAATCTAATGCATGAATGTGATTAAACATGCATGTTGAATGATTTAGTGGATTGAAATCACAAGCTTGAATGACCATAAATGACATTTAAGTGATTTACTTGTTGTATTTTAGTTAATATAATTTGTTTCGCTAGTTATTACATCTATAATGAATGATTTAAATGGTTGAAACTAAAAGTTTATATGAAAAAAAATGAAATAAGTCGTTCATTTGATCGCTTATCATTACCTTAATGCGTTTCACTTGTTATTACATGTACAATTATTGATTTTGTTGATTGAAATCACAAGTTCAAATGGATGCAAATGGGATCTATGCATTAGTTTGATCTCTTGTAGTTAATCCAATGTGTTGAACTTGTAGTTACATCAATAGTAAGGTTCCAATGAATTGAAATTACATGTTTGTAACAAAACGAGTGGGATTTAAGCGATTCGTCTAAGCATGCATATTTCATTGAATGTGGTTCATATGATCTTTTATAGTTAATCTAATGTGTTTTACTTGTTATTATATGTATAATGAATGATTTAAGTCAGTGAAATCACCAATTCATATGGACACAAATCGGATGTATACATTAGTTTGATGCTTGTAGTTAGTCCAATAAGTAGAACTTTTTGTTCGTATCAATGCGAGTAGGATTTTTGTAATTCATTTCATCACGTCTACTTAATTAAATGTATTTACCTTGTTGTGACATCCATATTGAATGATTTAGTTGATTGAAATTGCAAGTTTGCATGGAAATAAATAAGAATCGGGTCGTTTGTTTGATACCTTAGAGTTAATTTAAAGTGTTTCACTTTTTATTACATCTATGATGAACAATTTAAATAATTGAAACCACAAATTTATATAGATATAAATGAGATCTATGAGTTAGTTTGATCCAATCAGTTCAACTCATTGTTACATCTATTGTGAATGATCCAAGGGATTGAATTCACAAGTACGCATCAATAGAGGTGGGATTTAAGTAATTCATTCGATCACACATATTTAATTGAATATACATAACTTCATCAAATGAATCACTTACATCCCACTCATATTTAGACGAACTTGTGCTTTAAATCCCTTAGAAAGTTCACTATAAATGTAACAACAATAGCAAGGATTTAATGGAATGAAATCACATGTTTGTATCTATACGGGTGAAACTACAAGGGATCAAACTATAGCATAAACCCCATTTGTATCCATATGAACTTGTCATTTAAATCATTTAAGTTAGTCATTATAGATGTAATAACAAGTAAAACGCATTAGATATAATATAAGCGCGCAAATGAACGACTTGAATCTTATTTGTTTTCAAACAAACTTGAGATTTCAATCAACTAAATCATTCAATATGGATGCAACAACAAGTTAAGTACATGCAATCAAATATGTGTGATCAAATGAATCACTTAAATACCACACGTACTGATACGAACTTGTGATTTCAATACCTTAGGTCATTCACTACAAATATAACAAGTTAAACTCATTGAATTAAGTAAAAGGGATCAAACAAAAGCATAGATCCCACTTGTATCCATAAGAACTTGTGATTTCATTTAAACCGTTCATTACACATGTAATAACAAGTGAAACACATTAGATTAAATATAGGGGAACAAATTAACCACTTGAATCTTGCTCCTTCTCACACAAACTTATGATTTCAATCAAATGAATCATTCAAAATGTATGTATTAACAAGTTAAAAACATTCAATTAAATATGCGTGATCAAATGAATCACTTAAATTCGACTCGTGTTTATACAAACAACTGATTTCAATCGATTATATCGCGTACTATAGATGTAACGACAAATTGAATTCTTTCGATTAACTATTAGGGATGAAACTAATGAATAGATCCCATTTTTAACTATATGAACTCGTGGCTCAGATTCAGATCGGTTGAAGACTGGGTTATGGGGTCAAAGAGTGGACTCGGCAACTTGGCTGGGTTATATCATAAATTTTTATTGTGCATGTTTTCAATAATTAATAAATGAAAGAGGTGAGTCTGTTGAGACTTCATATTTGATTTTATCATCAAATAAAAATAAATGACATGTAATATGAGTATGTGTGTATATTTAGTAAAGTATACTACATTTCACAATTCAAAAACTACAAACTTCAGTATTAACCAATGCACAATAAAATAGAAAACGTACTTAGTTGACAATCCCAGCTAACTCGGCGGGCTTTGAATCGCAATAAAGGGACGATCCAAGCTGACTTGGGCAAGTACTCTTTGCAATACTCCATTCAGATCTCTCAAGTCCTCAGAGCTGCCATTTGATCTTCCTACCGACCTGTACTCCATGTTCTATTCCCTGGACATTTTCTCTTCCCCTTTTGTAAACACCTCAAATTTTTTCAAAATTTTTGAAGATCCAAAACCCAAGTTCAGATCCAAATCGAGCATTTTAGATCCAAAATTCGAATAGCGTTTGAAACGAAAAAATTTGAGCGTCGCGTGTGCATGGACGAAAATGTGTTTTTAAACGCAAGTTGCACGCTTGAGTGAGGCGACAATCAACTAAACCAAAATTGGATTTGGAGCGAGTTTGGAATCGCTCAAAATGGAGTCGACCACACATTTGTAACAAAAAAGAACCATTTCAATAATTTTATTTTATGAACAACATTTATTTATTTTACTATTTTATGAAATTTAAATTTAAAAAAAAATTGCGACCTCGCGCTTTGGCAACTATGCGATCGCGTAGACGCGCGATCAAACCCCTTTCCCCTCTCATTTTGACAAAAAAACCACTCTTTATGGGGCATTTTTTACCATTTTTAGTGGGCATTAGCCCTGCCCACATCAAAAAATGTTTTCTTGCAGGCCTAATGGCCAATCCCACCTATTTCAATCCTATTTCTTTTACAAAAAAATTGAAAATAAGTCAAAATTAGTTGAAATTCCTATGAAAATGTTATAAAATTTTTTAAAAAAATTGAATTTTGGGTTTTGGCTCCAAAATCCTCTATAAATGCCCCCACATCCCCCCTCTTCGGCAAGAGTTAGCCCTTGGAAAAACTCTAGTGTATTCTCACTTAAAGACTTAGAGTTTTTCCCTTAGCTCTCTCTCTCCTTCTTCCTCTTTCCATTTTTCTTCTTTCTCTCCAACTTGGAGTAAGCTACAACTCTCTTGGAAACATCATATTCATTATTTTGGAGATTATTTCAAGGTAAGTCCAAGATAATTTCAAGTACGGTTGTTCATTTTCTTAAGTTATTTCTCATTAGAGGTATGTAATCATCATCCCTCCCATTTCTCTCTTATTTTCTTTCTTCTCATCTTCATCTCTCCATGACCAAAAGAGATAGCACCCAACTTCTTTTTAGAGACAAGAGGCTATGCTCAAGTGCACCAAGAGTATGAAAAGATGAGATGATTTTTCATTTCATGATTGAATCATGTTTTCTCTTTTATTGAATATAGCATTGTTTTTCTTTCTTCATTTTCTTCTCATCGTCATCTCATGACAAAAAGAAATATCACTCAACCTCTTTTTAGAGAAAAGATGCTATGCTCAAGTGCAACAGGATCATAGAAAGATGAGATGATCTTTCATTTCATGATTGAATCATGTCTTCTCTTTTATTGAATGTAGCATTGTGTTTCTTTCTTCCTTTTCTTCTCATCTTCATCTCTCCATAGCCAAAGGAGATAACACTCAATCTCTTCTTAGAGGTAAGAGGCTATGCTCAAGTGTACCGGGGGCATGAAAAGATGAGATGATCTTTCATTTTATAGTTACATTATGCCCTCTCTCTTAGTTGAATCTTTCTCTTTCCATCATCCTCTCTCTCTCTCTGTCTCTTTCCTTCCTTGAATATTGTCTATATATCATCCATGCATAGTTGCTTGGATTTTCCTTTTATATGTGAACATATGGTGGGAATGAGAGTGTGGTTAGGGGTTTTTTATTTTTATCTTCATATCAACTTTTGAGGTTGGGACTTGTCCAACCCGAGGAAAATCCTCACAAAAATGTACATGTTAATGTGCATTTGTATGTCATTTTGTGCTAGTTTCCTTTCTAATCAACCAATTAGGTACCCTAATGAGTGCCTCATTATATTGCTTGATTTCTTTCATACCCACCGGTGGAAGAAAAATATCCCTTGTGACAAACCAAATAATAACATTCCATATTTATATAAATCATATTTTCTAAAACGTTTTTAAAAGAAACCTTCTAATGCGGCCTTAGCGACTTAGCTTAGACTCTTGCATGAGTCCAAGCTCTCCTCCGGCTCACATTAAACTTGAAGTTGGTAATTTTAAGTTATTCCTTGATTTCTAAACTTGTGAAGGCACGCATGTATATACATATTATATATATCCATGTGTGCATAATAATCTCCCCATCTTTCTCTCTCTATGCTTTCATTTTCCATTTTACAAATTTTCATATGTGCATGAATGCGTATGCATATGTGCTCTATTTCCTCTCTTTCAAACATTTTATTCCTCTTTTCAAGACAAATATCTTCCCTTACAGAATTTCCTATACATACCATATATACGTATGTATATTTTTCTTTTCCTCTAATGCCTCTCTTTCTTTTCAAATCAATACATCTTTTTCTCTTAAGCTTTTATATATGTGTATATGTGACGGTATGTACACATATATGCATGTCTTTCTCTATCTCTCTCTCTTTCTTTTCATCAGAGTGTTTTATCTCTTGTATTCCTTTTAACATTCTCCTCTCATGATTTTTTTGTTTACCGACTTCATTAAGACCACAAACCAAGTAATGACCCAATATTGGAATCATGCTTGATGGTCTACAATCCAATCTCCTTTCAAAAAAAAAAATTTCCTTCTTACATACGATAATTATAAAAACAAAAATCTTAGATGTATGTTGTGGTAGGAATGAATTTAGATGAATGTTGTGGTAAGAATGTTTTACATTCTTCCAATCATATAGGATGAATGTATCCATGCCTTCACCTTCACTCAATATCACTTATGATCACAAACACCACTCCAACAAACTTAAGCAAGATGAGATGAAGCTCTAACTGGGTGGTAACTGATTTCTTGGTTTGTGGTCTTAAGAGAACACTAAAATGTCTTCAAAATGATTTCTCAAACTTTCCAAAGGATATTTTCAATTTTGTGTTCCCCAAAATATTTCACATTCTCAAGCAACTCTTCAAGAGTCATATTAAAAGTTTGAAACATCAAACTTTTAATATTTTTTATACCGCTTATAGAATAAAAAAGATGTTTAAGTTAAAACGAAATGCACCAATGATAAACATAGCCCTTGGGTTGATTACCCCCGGTAAAGGCGCCGGGAATGATTGATCCTCGCACCGAAGGGCGAGTCCCTTTCTTTCTTATTTCAAAACAAAACCTCATTTTTCTGGAGCACTCCAAAACCAATGAAAATTTTGGGATGCAAACACCTTTCTTCTCTTTTCCCAATTTTTCTAGTTTCCCCAATGATTTAGTTAGAGGCGTTAGGAAATTGACACATAAAGATGATGCTCCACCTTGATGTGGAACTCAGGAAAGCACACAGCTGAAGGTTGATAGAAAAAAACCAAAAAGGTGAAAAAAAAACTCACAAAAAGATGAAGAAGGAGCTAGGCATTTGCCTGGGCTTGTTAGGGTCCTTCCCTTTCCCTTTCTTAGCAGCTCTCTTCCCAGCTCCGTCGCTCCCAGAGACCTTCATCTTTGTTCCCATCCTGAAATCACAAGTTACTCCATCTGATCTCCCAAAAACCTCAAAAAAAACCATAGGAAAACAAAATCTGATTTCCTTGTGGTGGGCAATGGTGCAACCTTGTGTCGAGTTCAGACAAGGAAGAGAGTTATGGATTTTTTTCGTTTTTTTGGCTTCCCTCCTTCATTGCCTTCTCCAATCATCTTGAGACTCTTCATTTCTTTGCGGTCTTCTTCGTTGATTTGATCCTTGTGTGAAATTTTTGGAATAATGTTTTTTATTTCTTTCATAAATTTCCACTTCTGTATTTCTTCAGTCCTATCAATGGCTTTTGTGATTGCAATCGGATTTGGTGTTCTTTCCCTTGTTGCAATCGATTTTTTTCTCCGACCTTGAGTTATGTTGATTGATTATTAAAATGGATGAAACCAAAGGGATTGTGCCGATGGATGAAAGCAGCTATGCTCTTCCTCCGTTCTTTCCAATCCCAATGTATAAAAACAAATTCAAAATTAGCATACAAATTCATGAGATCGCGATGCATAGAAGCTTGATGAGTAAAAAAAAAAAACCATAATTTTACTTCTTAAAAATATGTTTAAAAATGTGACCTTTTTAAACAACAAAAATTTGGTTGAACACGCCTATGAGCTGATTGTTCACACCCCACTTATCACGGCGTGGGCTGGGAAGTTTGCAAGTGAAGCAGGAAAAATCAAGTTTTTCTTAAAATAGATTTTAAGAGAAAGGGAACCTCCCTTGCCACCATTAATGGGGGTAATCGATACAAGATCTGAATTTTCTCAAGCTTGACAAGTTTTTTGTTTTCTGCACCATATGTGAGGATTGGAATTCAGATTTTTAAAGTTCATTTCAAGCAAAGACTTGGATTTGATTGAAAATATTTCTGTACTTCAAAATTTTGAAGATTGGGAGTTCATCCTTGAAAAGTAATTTTTTAATTAATCATTGATTTTTAGCAATTGAGCCTTGAGTTGATCCCAAAAATTGCAATTTAGAAATGGAAATTGAGAATCAGAATATTGGATTTTGAATCAAATTGGGGATTCGGTAAATTTGAAGCTTTCTTCTTGAAACTAGGATCTTGGAATTGAAAATTGAAAGTTTGACCTAGACTTTAGAATTTCAAAGACAGTTTGGAATTTTAGGTTTGAAATGTGACTTGAAAATTCTTGGAAGCCTTGGACCCAGAATTCTGTTTAGAAGCGACAATTGAATTTGGAAAAATTGGATTGAATAGTTTAAGTCTAGCTGAAATTTTTGAGAATCGGATCTTTGGGATTGAAATTTTGGGTTCAGAATGGTTGGAACTCGACCAATTCAGAATTTTTGAAAACATCTTTGGTTTTAAGATTTTGATATTTGGATCTAGTTTTGGTATTTTGAGAGATTTGATTTGATTAGGTTGGTTTTGATCTTGAAATGAGATTAGAAAATTGGAAATTGAGAGAACAAGTCTAGTTTTAGGAGAATTTTCCTGATTGGAAAAATTGGAATTTCCATTTTTTTTTTGAATTTTATTCAAGGTTATGAAAATTTGTTTCAGTAGATTTTTGGATTTGAAAATCGGTTTGATTTTGAGAAATATCCAATGGAATCATTTTGAAAGTTCAGGTTTTATGTCCATGTTGAAAATTTTGTGCTTCTGCGTCAAAATAAGCAAGGTGGTCAAGTTTTTGTCATAATATGACTTAATCATGGTAGCAACTCCAACTTGATTCACCAAGATTTTAGTGAATATTAGGGGGTGCATTCATGAAGTGAGTCCATGTATGTATGAAATAAACTATATGATATTCATGCTTGACTTTATTTCTCTCCATGCATAATTAAATTTGATCTCACATACACATAGGTCCATCATGGAGGTGGAAAATATAAGATGTTCCCCAATCCCATCCTTGATGTGGAGGAGGTGTTTGGAGGTGCTGTCTCTGAGCTTAGGTTTTGAAATTTTAGTTTTGGAAATAGGATTTCAAAATTCATTTGATAGGCTGATTTCAGCTCATTTTTACTAGATCCTAGGCAAAAGGAATTCATTTGTTTGAAAATTTGGATGAATTGAGCTTTGACAAATTTTCTCTTTGGGTAGCAATATCAATTTTGTGAACTCCTCTAGGAAGAAACATTTTGAAAATTGATTCTTGAATTTTGATTTTGGAAATAGCTTGACTATATTGATTTTGGAAAATGGCATCATTTTGGGAGATGGTTGGATTTTTTGAAATAGGTATTGCCGAATGGGTTTTGTAGAAAATTGAATTTCTTTTGTGTTTTGGACTTGATCAAAGTCTTTATTAATTGCTGATTTTCAAAATCATGGTAATTTCTGAAAATTTCACCAACACACTAGACAGAAGTGTCGGTGTAAGGTATCATTGGCATGATCTAAACATAGGTAAACATTGACTATTATCAACGTCCTCTCACATCGGAAATAATCTATTATTTCAAACATGTTAGTGGCCTACATAAGAACTCTACTGACAGCAGGACTGTCCATTGGTAAAATATGACTTTTCATCCATTTAAATAATTTGGTGGACACTTGATGAGTGGCTAAAAAGGTGGGGACGAGAAACATTCAAATATCTAAATAAAATAGTCAAATAATCAACATAATATTCTACGAATAAGTCACTTGAATTAGAGTGGTCAAATTTGAGTGAAAATCCGGCCACAAAGTGCTGGAATCCGTGATAACAAAAATTAGGGTAAAATGGGGGTTTTGTAATTGTGTAGACATTTTATATAAATTACTAAATCAAGTTGAAGGTACTAAGGTGAACAAACGTTCCAAAATTTCACGTGAAACCTCATTCCTGGCTTGCCGCAACAACCATGGAGAGCCTCCATGATCCACCTTGGCTAAAGTTAAACAAGGGCACTTGCAAGTGATCTAGGGACAGTCATCATATCTTGGCTATGAGGGAACCCTTTACAAGCAGATGACAAGCTCAGCAGTCTGCTCTCACCTATGCAGGGGCAGAGCCAAGGGGGGGGCCCCTCTTAAAAAAAAAATAAATTTACAAGTAAATTTTAGAAATTTTCACTTGTCTTATATAAAAATTTTAAAAAATTATATTTCGGCGCATGTCAAAATTTAAAAACTTTAATTCGGTCCCCCTCATAAAAAAATTTCTAGCTCCACCCCAGTACTTGGTAGCTTCAACCACCACCAGGAAGGCATACGAGATTGAAGTAGTCGTCAAATCCCTGTCTGAGCATCCTTCATGCTTCTTCGCGCCTCCCTGTAGCCAAGCAATCATTACTTACCGACTGGCTGATATTTGCAGGCCTTCTTCCATGGATTATGCAAGAAGACGTGCACGTTAGATCCTAGAGAGCACGATACTTGGGACTTGGATGGTGAGAGGCCCACTCATTGGTCCTTGCGAACTAGTCCCATTTTAAAGGGAGTGGGTTGATGTCGTCCCCACTTAACTTGCATCTGTCACTCTACCCTTGAACCGGGTCCTACCTGCCACACTTGACAAGAGCCATCATACATGTTCATGGAGGCATCTCATGGTCCAGACCTTAGTATGGGCCACACGCTTCTCAACTCTTGCCTGCATCTACTTATTGTAGCATGTCTGTCTGCCTCAGGAAGAAGTTAACCCAGCAACTCTACAGTCAAGAGTGAACCGGCCATGCCAGCCCAGTGCCCAACTCTAGCAACAAGGCTTGGAGTGAAAGTGCAAGCTATGCATTAAAGGAGAGGAGGATATTTTGGTAACTTATTAAAAAAATGTCTTTTATAGTCTTTTTACTTTTTTCTATTTGCAATTTTGTCTTTATAAAAAGTTCGCTTAATGTATCTGTACCGATTCAAGCCAAAAGACAATGCTTTCTATTTGACCCAAACAGCACTGCATTTATGATTTATACATGGTACCTGCTGGTTTGGGACCAAATTCACATAATTGGTATTTGTTTTCAATTACAAAAAATCAAATGAGAGAGACTCTGTTGATTTATTTATGCATAAATGGTATGCCAGTTCAGTTCAACAACACTTCAGTTTGCCGAACCCAAATCAAACAAGAGGGAGAGGGAGAGAGAGGAAGAAGAGGCAACGAAATGGAAACACACATATTTAACCAAAATAATTAATCTATGACTAATCTTTTCCCAAGATGGTCCATTAACTCCTGTGGCAGATCGAGTGCAGGACAGTTGCAAATGTCCAACCGTTGAAGCTTCAAGAGGCAGGCGACCTGTTGTGCATCGGTGGGACACGTTGTTTCATTTTGTAATGTCATTCACGTCCACCAGAGACTTCAGACTAGGGAAGTTAGAAAGCATCAGCTTTCTTAATTTCGGGAGGCATTGCCAGTGGCCTCCCAAGCTGATGTCCTCAGAGAAACATTCTAGGATCAATTCCTCCAGTTGAGAGAGACCCCACACCGACTGAGGGACCCTTCCCCATTTGACCTCCTCATCGACATTATTGTCTCTCAAATACAGACATGTAAGGGAGGGTAGAAATGTTGGTACTTGTGATGGCAATGGCAATGGCAGTAGTACTGCTGATTCTGAATCCAACCCCAACTCAATGAGGTTAGGTAGTTGCTGAAGCAATTTCCATCCCAATCTTGCACTTGGGCAATTCCACACTGACAGCCTTTGGAGCTGACTCGCTTGACCCTCATACCCCGCCAGCTCCAATAGAGCGTAAATCCAGCCTTCTGTCTGCATCTTTGGACATTTGTAAAAGTGCGCCTCTCTTAAGCATGGCATATAAGTAAATGTTGATTCCCAGTTGGGCAAATTATTCACGCTCAGTTTCTCAAGTGAAGGAATGCGAGGAGGGAGCTGCTTTAGAGCGTTTAGGTCAGACAACCAGAACCTCTTTAAAGCTGGCATGCGATCATCAGCTACTTGCTCTACCCTCCCACATCTCTTCACCTCCAACGACTCCAATGCAGGCATGTTAGCGAGAGTCTTCAGCTTTTCACATCCGCACACGTCCAATGACTCCAATGCAGGCAAGTCACCAATCGTGTTGAGCCCATGACACTCCCAAATATCCAAGGACTTCAGCAAAGGCATGCTCTGTAATTCACACAATGTTGGCAGTCGATTTTGATTCTCCAGTCTGTAAGAGTTTTTAACCTTTTCTTTATCTAGGGCATGATTTTGGATCTGTAGGTTGGAATTAGATTTGGATCTGGACCTGAGGTTCCAGTTTGGATCTGAACATTTGAATTTGGATCTGAATTTGGCACTAAGGCTTAGTTTTAGATCTAGAGCTCAGTTTTAGATCCAGATTGGGATCCAGGGATCTATTTTTTTATCTAAAGTTGGGATTTCGATCCAAATCTGGATCTAAGGCTTGGCTTTTGGATCTTGACTTGGGAGTTTGGATTTGGTTTAGATCTAGATTTGACATGGATTATCAGCCTAGATTGAGGTAGGGCCTGGGTTGGAAGTTTACATTTAAATTCAAATGAGTTCCAAAATATAGTCGTTAACCAAATTAGAGGGTAATTGGATCAGAACTGTGATAAATTGAAGTATTTAAGACCAAAAATTGTTGAAAATAATTGTGAAAACGCTAGATATATATTAACCATCAAAATTTGGGGGTAATTACAAGGTTCAGCCAATTTATTAGGATCCAGTAGAATCTCATTGGGGATCTATCAAGAGAATATTAAGATTCTTAATAGCTACTGTTCATTATGGTCTAATCTTCAAATTTCAAAGCACCCAAGAACAAAGAAGTTCATATGTACAGTGATGCGGACGGGGCGGAATGCCCAAATGTTTGATCGATGGTCAACATTTATGCAGCCTTCTTGGGACTGAATTTTGTTGCAGGAAGTTCAAAGAAACAGCAAGTTGTTTCTCAGTCTAGCATAGAGGCTGATCGAACGTCATGCAGTGGCCAACATAGCAGATGATGCAACGTGGTAGACAGTTTTCTAGTTGAACTTGGAATAAGAACAAAAAAGTCTGCCATCCATATGGTGTGACAATGTGAGTGCAAAATATTTTCCAACCTTTTCATAAGCTCTCATGACTATCATGTTACTCGAAGCAAGCTTAACATAGGAGCATCCTTATCGGCCCAGCACCTAAGGGTTTGGTACCTGTTACTTGGATAGAAAGAAAGTTGTGTGCACCATGGGCACGTCACGCACTAAAGGATGGAAGGACATTTTGGTCATTTGTTTAAAAGAAACGTCCTTTACAATCTTTTTATTTTTGTCTTTATAAAAAGTTTTTTTCCTGTGTGAACTAAGTGTATTTTAGTCATTAACCGTAGTTGCGCACGGAAATTTATGCACCAGTATGGCGCATATAATCAGGTTTGCTATTTGAGGCTTCCCTTCTCAGTTTATTGGACAACCCATGGCATGATGTAACTTCTTCAGTGACACACTGGACCTCAGTCTTGCCCCTTAGTTCTCTTTCAGCTGGTGGAAGAGGCAAAACCAGCTTCAATTCCTAACCACAATTATTGATGTTCGATGAGTTGAGCCAACTCTAGTTCACTCTTGACCTCTCTTAGTTAAACTCGGATCGAGCTCAACTCATCTAATAAACAAGTCGTGTTTGGGTTAAAGTTAAGTAAACGAGTAGAGTTCGAGCTTGGCAAGCTCAACTTACGTAAACTTGAGTAAGATCACTTGAGTAAGATCAATAAGATAACATGTAAAAGATTATTTAGAATATCATCACGACAACAAACAGCTACATCGGATTTCCTCCTTCCCAGAAAGTTCCAACTCTCAAATTCTAATTTCGCTGTTTCTACTCATGTTAAAATTGATTTTTTTTTTTAAATAATGGTCCGGCTAAGCTTCAGCCCAATCTTGGCCTGAGTTTAGCATCAGCAGTTTGAGTTCGAGCCAAATTCGAGCCAACAGATATAAGTATATCGTAACTTCTCTCTGCATATGCTTATATCTCATCTTGATCTTGGGTACCGTTTGGCAACAATAACAGTATGTAACTATTCCATATATTCTGTCCCAAATATTATGCACATTTATGTAAGTTTATGTTACAACATTCCATGAATCTGCCCACCCTAAATATGAGGGCAAATACATACAACAATGATATACTGTTGTGCTTACCGGTTGACCCCCACTTCCTGCTTTGTTTCTAGAGTTGCAAGCATTTAAATGATATTTTCATTATTATTATTTTTTGGAGCTAGATTTGGTGGTTATATATGTTTGTGTTATTTTTAGTCTTATGTGTAATAATTGCTTATTTGTGTGCTTTAACTTATGTATGCTGGATTCCTGTCATTCCAGTAACATAGTGATCCAAATACTAGAATCTGTATGTGATGGTCACATCAACTGGATCAGTGATTTGTTATCAGCTATAATATGTTTTGATCAATTAAATGGATCTCACTTTTATCAAAGTGCTTCCTAAATGTTGTTTGTCAAATTCAGTCACGCACTTAGTATGCTCCACATACATTTCTGATGCTCGTATCTTGCTTCATGCGAGTAATCAAACCTGGTGATTTTCACAACATCGTCATCTGACCATGATAGCCAGCTGTATTGAGTGCCCATTTATTCAAAAATCGGATAGGAAATTAGTGGTTGATGAATGAGATTTTATATTTTATCACTCAACAACTTCATTTATATGATGAGGATATTAAATGCCTGACGTATATAGTGGCTATCTTCTAAACGGATGAGGGGCCCATGGATTTTATCACTCAACAACTTCATGTATATTTCGCCTGTACTTAGGGTGGACAAAGGACATCCCTCGGATCGATCTATAAGTTCCCTTTTTAGTGATTGACACAATTAACTACTTATAGAAGGCAGTCGTGTGCAAAATAATCCAAGCATCATCATCATATATAGAAGAAAAGCAATGTTCTATTGCATGCACGTCATCCCACAATCAGTTTGGTCATGAAATGGCAACAAAACTCAATACGCATGTCCTCCTTGGGGGTAGTTTGGCAGCATGGATATTTTTTGAGTGTCCCACGAATCTACCCCAACAATTGGAGCAGATTTGTAAAACAATAGTTCTAGCGTTCAGATGAACCTGTCTCAATCTTTGGGGCAAATTCATGGGACACTAACAAAGTGTTTCTACCAGCAAATGATCCCTTAAGTTATAGTGCACACCAAGCATTTATAGGCTCCTCAAGAATATAGTTATGTCTTTGATCTATTAGAAAACCTAGTGGCAACTGACCTTATCATGAAGCAATTCATATTTAACCCCATAAAAAAGTTTTACACTGACATGTCACTACAACCAAAAAAAAAATGTTATTAAGCACAATCAAAACCATGGCCAATACACCCAAAAATCGTGGTTAAAGATGTTTTCAGCCACGGTCTTCCTCATGGCTACTTAACTAAAGTAGTTGTGGTAATAACCCTAGCGGAAACTGACCTTTTGCCATGGTTTTGACTGTGGCTGTTGCATCTAAGTAAATAGGATATTAAATGCCTGATGAGTATTTTACTTAGATTGACTCATTGAAGCCTTTGGCATTTTTTCAAAAAAGATAATTGTTTTGTCGTTTTATTCATTGGACTTAATTTTTGTGTTTTATATTTGTTTTTTCAAAAAAAAAAAGGATGCATTTTTATGATTATATTTACTACCTAATTTTGGTTCTCATCTCTCACAACCTATATGTAACTGGTCATTGTCGTCTGTCATCAAATGTTTGCTACTGCGTCGTTGCTTGATTAGTGTAATATGGTTGATTCAAGTCTTCGTTAAATCAATTTGATCCAGCCCACCTGTTTAAAAAGAAAATGTTTTTAGTTAGTTTTTTATACAGTTTATTTATTTTTCAAAAAGAATACAATTTTTCATATTTTATGCTGATTCACAAAGAAGTCATTTAAATCACTGGATCGGCGGACAACATGGAAGTTGCTAGGCAACTTCATCCACTCGTTTCAAGAGTTGATTTTCACAACATCGTCATCTGACCATGATAGCCAGCTGTATTGAGTGCCCATTTATTCAAAAATCGGATAGGAAATCAGTGGTTGATGAATGAGATTTTATATTTTATCACTCAACAACTTCATTTATATGATGATGATATTAAATGCCTGACGTATATAATGGCTATCTTCTAAACGGATGAGGGGCCATGGGATTTTATCACTCAAAAACTTCATTTATATTTTGCCTGTACTTAGGGTGTACAAAGGACATCCCTCGGATCGATCTATAAGTTCCCTTTTTAGTGATTGACACAATTAACTACTTACAGAAGGCAGTCGTGTGCAAAATAATCCGAGCATCATCATCATATATAGAAGAAAAGCAATGTTCTATTGCATGCACGTCATCCCACAATCCGTTTGGTCATGAAATGGCAACAAAACGCAATACGCATGTCCTCCTTGGGGGTAGTTTGGCAGCATGGATATTTTTTGAGTGTCCCACGAATCTACCCCAACAATTGGAGCAGGTTTGTAAAACAATAGTTCTAGCATTCAGATGAACCTGTCTCAATCTTTGGGGCAAATTCATGGGACACTAACAAAGTGTTTCTACCAGCAAATGATCCCTTAAGTTATACTGCACACCAAGCTTTTATAGGCTCCTCAAGAATATAGTTATGTCTTTGATCTATTAGAAAACCTAGTGGCAACTGACCTTATCATGAAGCAATTCATATTTAACCCCATAAAAAAGTTTTACACTGACATGTCACTACAACAAAAAAAAAAAGTTATTAAGCACAATCAAAACCATGGCCAATGCACCCAAAATCGTGTTTAAAGATGTTTTCAGCCATGGTCTTTTCTCATGGCTACTTAACTAAAGTAGTTGTGGTAATAACCCTAGCGGCAACTGACCTTTTGCCATGGTTTTGACTGTGGCTGTTGCATCTAAGTAAATAGGATATTAAAAGCCTGATGAGTATTTTACTTAGATTGACTCATTGAAGCCTTTGGCATTCTAGACGCTGCCGGAGTAGCTCACTGATAAATGCAGCTAACTCACTCAATATAAGTTGATTCTTTGGAGGTCTTCGTTCGGAAATTCTACTTAATCCTCCTCATATTTGGATCCGAGATAAGCCTTAGGTCTGAACCTGACTTTTATATATTATTGCATCTTTGCATAAATAAGAAAAATTAAAAATCTAAATTTCCTTTCAGAAAAAATGAATTGAAGAATATAAAAATTAATGTACAATAAAAAGTTTTATAACTAGGAAGAAATATCGCATAAGGAAAGAATGACATCGAGTTTGACCACTGAATGGAAGCATTTAAGATACTGGAAATGCATGTCTCATCCATTTCGAGCCGATTCATCAACGATTAATTTCCTATCCTATTTTGAGTCAATGGACTCTCAACATGTACAGCTAGCTAGCCATCGTGGTCTGATTGCGATGTGGGAAAAATCAGCTTTTGAATCGAGCGGATGATGTTACTAAGCAACTTCCATGTGCTGGTCGATCCCGTGATCTAAATGATTTGGTTGTGAATCAGCACAAAATATGAAAATTATATTCTTTTGAAAAATAAATAGACAACCTATAAATGATAACAAAAAACAATAATTTTTTTAAAAACGGATGGACTAGATCTAATTGATTTAGCATAGATTTGAACGAACCAGCCAATTCAAGCAATTTTTTGGAAAAAAAATGCCACACCAACGAAACGCTTATTCCCAGTTTTTTTTTCCTTTTCTTCATTTAAGACTTTTTTTCATACTTTTTATTGCTAAACTGCTCATTTCAAACTTATAATTTTTATTTTTTTCTCACATATTTATTTTTTTAAATTGCCTACCATTCATCTTATTTTCCCCTAATTTTTAAGTTTTACCCAATTTTTTTTAAGATTTACCATATTTTTCCTGTTTTCTTCATGCTAACCATATTATATGATAGAAAAGCCTTGCCACACTCCATCCATCAGGTGTAGCAGGCAAATCTAGTGCCATCCCCTTCCATTGTCGGGACACTCCGTCTCTCTCAGCCAGCTTCCACCAGTCCCCAACCCATCCTATGCCAGGCGGGCCTATCCTTCGTTCCACCTCCTTGCTGAGATATCCGAGAGTGGCTTTGCCACTGGTTTTCTCTCGGATCTATTGCTGTTTAAGTTGATCTCTCATCAGCTAGGTAACTTCTCAGCATCCTATAGAACAGGGTTACGGGTGTAATTGTTTTCTAAACCAGGCTCTAGCCAATTGCTACTGTCGGTAGTCCCTCCAAGGCACCTTGCCAAGGACATGGCTGCGGGTAGCTAGACCACCAAAGGGTAAGGCAATGGTTTGGCCATTCTAGGGATTGTATGAATGGTTTGTGAATGAATGTTGAGTGAGTTGTGAGAGTTAAATTTGTATCGCTCATGTTTGTACAAGCCTTGATCCCCTAAGTGTTGTAGTAGGATTTAATCCTTGGGTCTGGGAAAACATACTTGTATCTTTTACCCAGGGTACTATTAAGCTGGGGTTGCTGTCTGGTGGGGATATAATTTGTAACTATAATTTGCTTAAGTTTGGACTTTAGGCTCCCGCGAGTTGATTCTGGACTTGGCATCTATTCCTGGGCATCAAAATCGCTAGCCGGGTCTACGTTCCCACCATGCAACGAGTTCTAAATTTGAAATTATACTGGATATGGATGTAAATTTGATCTGCCGACATAAAAGATCGAGAGGCCCCCCATTACATTCAACTGACATTCTCCAAAATCAAATAAATCCCCTTGATCTCCTTGCCCTTATGAGTCATTTGGATATAATTTATGAGCATCCCAGGAATCTTGGTTCGTTACGCAATATTGAGATGCAAAAAAACAGTCCACCACATTCCTTTTTGAACACCTTATACCTTGTTTACAAACTTTTCGAGAAAGAGATTCCGTTGTACAAATCACTCTTGCTTTTAGATGGGAGCTGGGTATTTGGTGCTTTGAAATTGGGATGGGAAACCTTTTAAATTTTACGAAGCAGGGATCTGGTCGAGCTTCTAATTTTTAATAATGCTACTCCATGCCGCACCTTATTTCTTTTATGTCTACCTATTTATTGCCACAACCATAAGATCCCATGTACGTGCCATTTATCGATTCCAATCACATATGAAGCGTATGTCAATCGATAATCTGTCAGACATTCGCTACCCAAACTTCAATTTTAATTCGGGATGGTGTGGAAATCATATTTTTGTAATGTATTTTCTGTTTCTTTTGCAACCTCTCAACCTCGATCATCTTTGCCCAACTCCCTCTCTTGCTAATATTTCCCAATTGCTTCCACCATTCTTGAGTCTCATGTTCGCTGATCATTGGGCACTGTAGCATAAGACCTGGGAGATCGATCGGCATCATCACCTCATTGAGAGTAACAGAAAGCCATCACTCGAATGAGGGTTTCACATAACCCGTGGAACAAACGATTGAGGGTTTGGACAACTATCTCTCCCTCTTTATAATGTATTTTCTGTTTCTCTTGCAATCTCTCAACCTCGATCATCTTTGTGCAACTCCCTCTCTCGCTCGATCTTTTGATGTTTCCCAATCGCTTCCACCATTCTTGAGTCTCGTGGTTGCTGATCATTGGACATTGTAGCGAAAGACCCGGGAGATCGATCGGCATCATCACCTCGTTGAGAGCGATCGATAGCCATCACTCGAATAAGGGTTTCACATAACCCGCAGAACAGACAATCGAGGTTTTGGACAACTATCTCTCCCTCTTTATAATGTATTTTCTGTTTCTCTTGCAATCTCTCGACCTCGATCATCTTTGCACAACTCCCTGTCTCGCTCGATCCTTCGATATTTCCCAATCGTTTCCACCATTCTTGAGTCTCATGTTCGCTGATCATTGGACATTGTAGCGGAAGTCCTGAGAAGATCGATCGGCATCATCACCATTAGGGATTAGATTGCACCTCAGACTGAAACGCCTTACGATATGCTTTTTATAACATTGTGTATAATACGTACATTTGTGATACTTATATACATGGACATATGGATACATATTATATTATACATGTAATATGTATATAAGACATATATGCATGTATATGTATAATTTGTACATATGTAATGCTAATAGATGTTATATATAACATAAGTATTTTGAGATGTACACATTTATATATGTATATATACACATATATATGTGTATAATGTTATACAATAAGGGTATATATGTACACATATATACATTTGTATATATCATATGTACCTACATGTGAGTACATACAATATGTATACACTTATGAATATGTAGTACAATATGTATATAAAATATACATATTGTACTACATATTCATAAGTGTATACATATTGTATGTACTCACATGTAGGTACATAAAATATATGTATGTTATGTGTATATTATATATGTAATACATTGTACCAATGTACATAGAGTATGTTACAGTAAAAATATATTATATGTACAGGTACATATACATAATATATGTATATGTGTTATGTATAGTAATACGTTATATGTATATATTAATATATATAATATATGTATATATGTTATGTATAGTAATACGTTATATATACATATGTACACACACAGATATATATGTACGTATACACATATACATTATATATACGTATATAATAGGTATAATTTCAACATATAGGTACCTATACATATATTTGTACATTTGTATATATATGTTAATACATATGTGTATGTATGTATATAACACATATATGCAAACATATGGTTGTACACATTCATACTATATATATGTGCATATTAATATTATTTTATGCATATATTTAGGTATGCACATACATATATATATATATATATATATATATATATGTATACATGTGCTTATAATATTCAAATATGTACTTATAATGTATGTACATATAACATATATGCATATATATATATATACAATTATTTGTGTTTACGTAATATATACATATACATCTAACATATATATGTACATATTTGTATTATATGTGTACATGCATATGTACATTATGTGTGAATATATAGATATATATTACATACATATATTAATATCTGTATATAAATATGTACAATGTCTACTACCATATATATGTTATGTAGGAATTATGAATATTATATATATTATATTATACATGTGTATACGCATATTACACAACACTATATATATATATATGTGTGTGTGTGTGTGTGTGTGTGTGTGTGTGTACATAATATTTACATTTGTACATGTATACATTAGCATATGTGTATATATATTATACGTATGTATAAATATTTATATACAGATATATAGCATATATGTATGTATACTATATATATGTATAATGTACAAACTTTATAAATATCTATGTGTATGTGCACTATGCAAAGATTATGTTGTTTGTAGGCCTTGCGTCTTAAAGTTCATCGATCTCAAATCAAATCTCATTCCTTCTAACTTGAGATCAATGATATGTCGATATATATTACATACATGTATTAATATCTATATATAAATATGTACAATGTATAATACCATATATATGTTATGTATGCATTTTATGTATTATATATATTACATTATACAAGTGTATACGCATATTAAACAACACAATATGTACATATATATATGTACATAATATATACATTTGTACATATATACATTAGCATATATGTATATATATTATACATATGTATAAATATTTATAGATAGATATATAGCATATATGTATATATATTATATATATGTATGATGTACAAACTTTATAAATATATATGTGTATGTGCACTATGCAAAGATTATGTTGTTTGTAGGCCTTGCGTCTTAAAGTTCATAGATCTCAGATTAAATCTCGTCCCTTCTAACTTGAGATCAATGCATTTAAAAGATAGTGGTGATCATAAGGGGTGTTAGACGGCACTTCAAACTGGAATTAGAATGAAAACTCTAGTTCTAGTTTCATTTTTAATTTGATAG
This sequence comes from Nymphaea colorata, assembly GCF_008831285.2. NCBI lineage: Eukaryota > Viridiplantae > Streptophyta > Magnoliopsida > Nymphaeales > Nymphaeaceae > Nymphaea > Nymphaea colorata. Next base: position 34,537 of record NW_022205262.1, read on the forward strand.
CTTAGAGTTTTGAGTCTAATTTTGAAAATGATATTTATGACAAAATCACAACTAAAAGTTTAAAATTGATGAAATAAAACCATGATGACATGTGCTCAAAGAAAAACGAATAAATTATAAAGTTAAGGAATCATAATTCCACCCCTCAGAATAGAATCACGATTCCTAAATTTTGATTCAAGAATGAAACTATAATCTTAAAACATAAAATCTTTATTTGAGGATTCAATTCCCATTTCCTCAAAAAAAAGAAAACTTTATTTACATAATTATGCAATTCTGGCCTTGTCAAACAACCCATAAACGATCATTTTCAAATCTGCTACTTGCCAAAACAGTAGATTTAAGCTAAATCCTATGTTAAACCAGATACAATGATCCAAAAACTGACCGCCATCTAGACACATCTCTCTAATAACATGGCCCCCTTTGATTGGAAGGGTCATTTCCCAGATCCCATCCTTGTTATGAGATAAACAACTCATAAGTTTGATCTATATCAAATGCAAACAGAGAACCTTTCTATGGTTTGCCACACTGGACCCACTAAGGAAACATTTTCAGTCCACTGGACCACAACAGATGGAAAAGAAAAGCGAAGAAATGGGTTGACCATATCCAAGTGCAAACATCATATGACGATTTTTGTGTTTTTTTTTGTTGTATTTTTTTCTCACATTTCCAAGTCGGATTCAACCTCGCTCGCCTCATCCATACTGTAATATTGGATTGGGGCTCGTCATTGTATTCGACCCTTCCTTTTTTTTATTTTTGTTTCTTCAGGGCTTGATTTCGGGGAATCAGGTGGAGAACTTGTTTTTCTTTGGGGGTTGAATTGGTGGAATCAGGCGGAGAACTCTCATCCAAAAGAGGTGCCGGTCGCACCCGAGGGGTGATGTGCCCAACTCAAAGGAATTGGCGCCGTCGTCTTCACGATACCAGCTCCCCTCTAACCCGGCGACCGGTTCTGTGGAAGATCCGGCACCGGCTGAAACCCCAGCTTCCAATCCAGATGCCGCGGTCGACAAACAGGTCGCGAGGCCACCTCCTTCACCAGGTTTGTATCCCAAGTTCTACATCTGCCACTTGGGAGAATGATAATTGTGAAAACCGGCTTTCAGTAATCCTTTTTCCGTTTTGCTTATCGTGGAATAATAGTTTGATGAAAAGGACGCCTAATTTGGATTCATCGACTGTATGGGGAAGACTTATATCATAGTATCTACAGGTTATTTACCCAATCCACTTTGTGATTGCTGATCGAGTACCTTGTTTTTCTGCTTCTCTTGACTTCGGCTTTACATCATGTATTGGGAGGTTTTTAGTGCCACAATTTGGTTAGGTTTCAGTTGTAGGCATCAGGTGGATCCGTTGCATGTAGTTCTGATTTGATCAACTAACATGGACTGGAGGTCTCTTCAGGGATTTCTGTGTTTATAAAGTATGGTGCCTTCATTTCAATTAAGTTGTCATGCTCGTCAAGAACGTTAGTGTTGTATGTTGTTGCTGTGGATAGGAAATTTTGGAAGTCTATGCTTGTTTTTGGCAAAACATTTTCCTCAGTTAGCTTAATCTTTTTTTTCTCTGACCTAGGTTCAAGAGTTTTGAGATTCGCCTCGTCACTTGGTCATGTTTTGCAGGGTAGATGGTGAACTCTAGGGTTATCATTTGAAGTCAACGGATGAAAATCAGTTCCCTAAGTGGTGTAGCTTGGTTCAAGCCTTTCGTAGATATCTCAAAGAGGAAGCAAGTCAACATATCATGCAAAGGAAGGGCAGCATAAGGTCATGGTAAGGAGTAGGTAGATGACATAAATAAAGTCAAGTCCATGACACCTCCATGTATGACGACATTGTGCTTGGATGTTTTCTGCTAATGCTTTATTAGTTTGTGGTCAAGAAGATATTTTGCAAAGTCCACATGTAACCAGGGCACAAGACTGATCAACTTTGCTGGATAGTCGTACATTTAGAGTCTAACAGAGTCCAATCCCGTAGTTGCCATTATCATGCACTTGATGATTTTACAAAATCCACCACATAGGATTTGTTTATCTCAGGCTTCCTTTGGGGAAAGATTAGAGCTTAACCTAAACCATTTGTAAAACTTTCAATCAGTTGAGGACTCAAACATTTATGGAAAATCATCACTATTAAACCAACTTTTCGTATAGAAGTCCTTAGGAGAGTTGGTGAAGTTCATTTTTCTACCCAACCAGCCTGTGCTATTTTGGATTCACCCTCTTCTTTAAAGTAGAATTCCTTTCTCTTTGGTGATATACCATTTAATGTTAAGAATTTTTGTAAAAGTGATAATTTTTAGTTTTGCTTAAAAACATTTTAAAAGTGTCTTCTCACACAATGATGGGCTTTTCTTTATTCTTAGTACCTCCTTGAGAAGAAGGATAAAATTTCAAATTTTTGTTGGCAAAAAATGGAAGAGAAAAATTGAAAAGATTCTGAATATGAGCAGTAAGGAAAGGTCCTGTGAAGTTGAGAAAGTCAAGACTAGGAAATGCTATTGACTCTAGTAATCAAGCATTTGCAAGGATTTAGTAGGAAGATATCTTGAGAGAGAAACCAAAATGCTTTGTAAGATCTTGGTAGGTAGCAAGATGAGAGTTGAGAGGTTGGCTCGGGGCTTGTGTAGTCATTCCTTTGGTTCAGTAATCAAGAGTATCGGGTAGGCATATAGGTGATTTATGTCTATACCGCGAAGAGAACGACTTAAGAACCTTTGGCTTGTCGAAAACCCACAAGGTGAAGCGGGTTGGATACGCGACAAAGCTACACATAACCACCAAAGCAGTGGAGTTTCAGAGTAGCCTTTGGGGTGGTGAGGTATTCCCTCAAAGGTGAAGGTTGGCCTAAAAAAGAAATAAAGAAAAAAAAATTTAAGGCAAAAGCTGAATGCAAGAGAAAGAAAAAAAAAAGAGGAAAAAAAAACAAAAGGTGTTTGCCAAGAGATGAAAAGCATGAAGGCTGAACTCGCAGGAATTGAATGTGAAAATCTTTGGTAGATGTGCGGTCCTAGGGTCAATATCTTCTCCTATTTTTTATTCCCTAAGATGCTGAGGATGATTCCTTTATGTTCATATTTTGGAAATTGAAAGGCATCCCTTCTAGAGATTTGATGACATTGATGAGAAATGAATCCTAATGCTTGTACGGTAGGTGCTATGTGTAAATGAAGGCCATATTATTTGCACAACAAGAGCACTCATGCTTATTAGTTAAATTGATCATTGTTGAACTATTTCAAACTAAAACTTGACATCTCTAGTCATAGGAGGAACTAACCAGTCTCCTTTGGTCTTGAAATATGTTTGTCATTTCATTCCCAATCCCCTTTGGCCTTGAAAGATGTTGGCATTCCATTGCCAAACCATTATTCCATTCATGGTATAGATGAAACACCTCGAACCTAGTCAACTCATGTCGAGTGTGACAAATTTCATTTCTTTGTCTCAAGAGATGCATATCATTTGGGATAAGTGATTAAGCCTGGCCCATTATTCCATCCTAACCGAGTGTCTACAACATAACCCAGACTTAGGGTTGAGCCTATCATGGAACACCTCTTATCTCTTTTTAAAAGGACCAATCAATTCTGTAGTCCATTTTGAACTGTGACATTTTTGAAAGGTTCTATCCATCGAAGTTGCATAGGTTTTGGGTTTTATGTCCTCAGGTCCTTCATGGTTTTAGATGAACATAATGCTCAGTTTCTTCTATATCATGTTAGTGTCAGATTAGTTTAATAGATCCTTTAGCTAGCTATTGCACTTGTCCAGCGGTTAAGGTCATTGGTTTGATTTGTATTCAGTAGGATCCTATTTTGATTTAGTTTGATTATTTATTTTTGTTGAGTTGGGCAATTGTTTTCTGCTTTAATGGTTTTCTGCATAGTGTCATGTTTAGTTTTACTTTCATTGTAACATGGGTTGTTTAGGTGCTTTAGTGTCTTAGGTTCTTGGTTTTCCTTTGTCAATGCCTTCACTTGTGTTGCAGACCGACTATCCTTCGGTGCAACGCAGGCCAAATAGGGTTGAAAAAGTCAGCCCATGACAACTTGATTCTTTTGATAAATATAATCTGGTCAAATTCATGGGTGTGTGTAACATTCTGATGGAGTCTTTGAATTGCAAATCATACATTGTTATGATACAATCATGTGTTTGCTAACATGGAAGCCTACATTCTAAAAATATGTGAATCTATTTTGTTCATATTGTTCGTATCGAACTCGCTTATAATACAATCATGTGTTAATCTACATTTTAAAAATATGCCAAGGCCTCTCTCTAGAGTGGTAGAAAAGTTTTGTTTTCTCAGTTATTTTAGCAGGGAGAAGAATCTGAACTACTGGTTGGTTTGAAGAATGGAGGTAATTGTGCTTAAATTACTCTTTGCCTACTGTCATACTCTTTTGACTTTGGTTTTATTCCTCTTTCAATTTCTTGTTTCTTTCTTTTCTTTTCATAGTGATTATTGTTATTTTGCACAGCTTATTGCTGAGGCAACTTTGGAGGTTCATGCCATAAGTGCCACTGTCCATTTCTCCTTTGATCATAAATTATTAGTGCAGAATCTAGCACTTCAAGCAAAAAAAAAAAGTGTTCTACAATGATATAATTGAAGTTGTTGAATCTGGTGGATTTCTTAGTGTGCAATTTCTGGTCACTACTATTTATTCTTGTTTTAGGTGGTAAACATGATGGATGGAAAAATGGATGACTTGAAGCTTCTTTCGATCATATTTAATGCAAGCTTTCTATAATGGGCATATTGAAGGAAAAAAAACACAAGTTTACATTATGCAGTTTCTGGATTCATAGATGTCCAAAACATTTGTAGGTTATGCAAATAGATGGAGGTCCTTAGTTGCACTTCCTTTCTTGTGCTTATAATTTTCTAACCTTTTTCTTTGTTCTTTTTCTACATGCATCTTACTGCTTTCGATATTTGAAGGATATGTTTGGTTTAAACAAATCTAAAGCTGAAAGGATTATGCTTGAAGTTTTCTCTGTATTCTACCTTAGACGGCTTTCAAAAGCATTTTCTCAAGGAGAATTGGAGAGAGCAACTAGAAAAGGAACTTTCCTTCGCAGTGAACTGCATTTTGATCCATTTCATTCATCCGAAGTTTCCTCCATGTATTTTTGTAAGGGCATCTTTTGTAATTTTAGAATTGCAGGTCAGCCCAACCCCCATGTTTATATGGGGGGATTCAGAGAAGATGCTGTACATGCATAACATGCATACAGTGAGACACAGGTATTCTCTTTCCATGTTTAAAATGTATCATGGCTTGGAACCTCAACGATAATCCATTCTTGCTTTTTCATAATGTTTTTATCTCAATATTGGTCATTGAAATTGTCCTCAAAGCTTACAAATTTTCTAAATGAAATCTTTTATGGTCTGCAGCAATTATTTTGATGACATGTTATTTCAATCATAAGCTCACTCACACAGTCCCGTCATATATGTTCAACAGTTTCTATTTTTCGTTGTTTAGAGAAAACAAGCAGGGAACTTGCATTGTGCCTGTATCACTAGTTCTTTCCACACCAAATCTGATCTCTTTCTATAAATTTAAGTGTGACAGGTTGAGCTTTCGCATCAGTGAACTGGTTCTGGCAAGTTCTTTTTTCTTGTACAAGATTACTTAACACTGCCTCACATGAGCATAATCACTGTCCTCACTTGATTTTGCTGTGATAAGATACATCTCTTAAGATCACATGGACTTCTTGGAATGAATTTTAGCTTTTATCCCATGCATTTGATGTGAGTGCTCTGATCAGCACATCTTCATTTGTGTTGAAATCTGGTACTTTTGATCTCTGATATGTATGTTCTGGTTCAGATGGGAGAAACTTGGTAAGTTCTCTATTTGGATATGACTTCTGGTATCAGCCCTGACACAAGACCATGATTAGTTCATCATGGGGAGCACCAAAATCTTTTACAAAAGGATTCAGTCTCCAACATGTAGAAGATGGACGTTATGAAGACATCCACATGTATATAGCTGCCCCGATGGTGAACTGAAACAGACTGGACCTTGGTAACTCAGATCTCCTACCTTTGGAGGTCAGTGTGACAGTGTCAAATATCGTCGCAGGACCCTTCAAAGCCTGTTTTGACTGGACAACCATGGGTTGGTGGACTCATTCAGAAGCGAAGCCAGATAGTTGCAGTATCTAAACATGGGTTGGAGTCCAAGTTTGATGTTCCTGAAGTAAAAGTGTGTGTTTAAGTCATTGTTGTTCTTACATATTCTTGCTTTCCTCAGGGAAACAGACTCAGAGGTGGGCCACAAATGATCGGGTTGAACTTGGACGGTAAGAGATTGTAGGTGACTAACTCACTCTTTAGCACATGGGATCGGCAATTCTATCTAGAGATTTTGGAGGAGGGCTCACATATGCTGCGGATTGACATGGACACAGAGAAGGGTGGATTGAAGCTGAATCCAAACTTCTTTGTAGATTTTGGGCTTGAACCTGATGGTCCTATTTAGGGTTGACTTCGTGGTCATTTGAGAATAAATGAGATGAGAACGGAAATAAGATGCATATTCAAACTAGAGTGCCCATTATGTTGAAGTATCACATGGGAATTGCTCAAGAAGCACAACACCTTGGATTGTTGGATTAATTTGGAGAATTCAAAGAGGTGGCATGTCAACATCGTAGATAAGTTTTTAAATACAAAAGTAGAAGTCTTCGTCGCATGTTCTCCCTCCGTCGCATGTTCTCCCACCTTCACGGATGAAAAATGTTTCCCATCAAAGAAATGACGGTGAAAATTTTTCCCCTATTCTTTTTTTTGTCCCACACCATCCTTGAAAGAGGAGAAAAAGATGGATTGGGTTGCGGGCCACTTGAGTACAGAGTCAAGAACGGAATGCAGCGAAACTAGCCCATCCATATCAAGGTATAGTGGACAAGGCTCGAGCTGTCCAACCCCACCAAAGCACAGATTGAATATTCTGTGGTTACTGCAGGTTCTAACTAGGGGAAAGATTAGTGTTTCAGGACCAGGCTAAGACTCACTTATAAAATGGCAGTGGCCTGGAGGGCAGTGGAGAACGGGCAAGTGGCCCGGAGGACAGTGGAGAACAGGCAAACGACCGAGGGTGAGAGAGTGAGAGATTAGAGGATTTTTGGGGGAAAAAGGATGAGGAAGATTTACGACCGAAAAAGAAGCAACATAAAATAGTGCTGGGTGGGTTAGCCTCTGTCTGTGTGTGAAATGTGTAAGAGGGTGTTATGTGCCTGCATGACGTTCGCTGCAGATGAGATGCCAAGGTGTAACGGGAATCAATGACAGCGATGAGGGAGACGACGGCACTGAATGAGCAAAGGCCAGCCAAAGCACCGGCAGCCGTGGCAGCGGTGGTGGCAGACGCAGGAGGAGGAGGAAGAGACATACACGAGTTAGACTCTTGAAACCGTCTGCTTCTCCCCTCTTTTCTCGCCCTGCTGGATGATTGATCAAGAAGTTTGCGGTTTTCCTTTTTCTAATCTTGGTGTTGTTACATGTTTTAGTTCGCCCTACAAATACTCTTTGCGGGGTCAGAGTTTGTTCTAGTTAATTGTTGTTTTCGGTTGGAGGAAATTAAGGTCCGGCGACGTGGCCGAGCTCTGTGACCGCTGCGAGTATGTTCTTTTTCCTCTGTTTCGTTCTTTTTTTTTTCTGGTCGTTGCCCGGCTTGGAGATCAGCATAAAGAAGACATCTCTGTCGTTCTTGAAACACTTTTTTACATCCTCGTTGGGACGATTAAGTTGATGGATGCACAATTAAATTGATGGTTGCTGGAATTTTCTGTGTATAAAATGTTCTCGGGTACAAAGGATCTTGATTCGCCAGAAATGTGAATTTTATTTTTTTTAAGCTTTTTCTCATTAATAATTTTCGGCAGAATGACAAGTTTGCCGCCTTTGGAATCACATGGTTTTCTCTAAGTTGTCACTCTGAAACTGTTAGGACTTTTGAAGGGCTAGATTTAATATTGGATTTGACCCGTCACGACATTTTCCAAACAAATGTACGTGTTGATATCTACAGATTCATAGATTATATCAGAATTCGAGGCTCCCTTAAGATGATGTCTACTTTTCTCTCTTAAGTTTTATCCTATGCGTTCTCTTGGGATCTGCACAGGAATGCCCAAATCAATTTATTTTCATATTCTCCAGTAGAATTACATCGGCGTCCGCTTGAAAAAAACATAGATATCTGGCTTTTTCTTTCTGTGAAATTTTTACGGAGTCTGTATGTGTGGAGTGTACGCCCATGGTGATGATGTGCTGGGTGTCACACATTCGAGCAGATTTGACAAGGAAAGCTATACATCTTACTGTGGAAGCCTTCACTTTTCTTTTGGTGCAGAAGTCGATCATTTCTTGGTTATTGAAGCGGTCGTGTGCAGAAAATGTGGTTCCTTTTCCCTGTTCTAGGCGAATTTTGAAAAGAATGAAGCTTTCTTATTTGTTTAAATGCATGCAGACGGCCTTTTTAATTTTGCATCTAGCCTGTAAAGTGGGACGCCGTTTTTCCTCTGATGGAATGGAGCATCGGTCGGCTACTCCCTTTTTTGTCGAGTGCTGGAGAGTCGGTTAGACGTCATACTTGTCCCTAATGAACCTTTGCCTGTCGTAGTGGTGATTGTGAAGAGCTATCTATCACTAGCAGCTATTGGTCACCAGAGAAGAATTCTATCTTCTAGAATTTCATATGCATAGAGGAATGGGGCTCCTTTGCTGTTGCTAGATTGGATATTACCAAGTTATCACACCATTTGGGGATTTCATGTTACATGTGGATCTATTATATTTTTCCTATTTTTTATGCTTTTTCTGCAGAGAATTTCGTGAGAATCATTTTCTTTACTGATAGTCCATCTTTGAACCTCTTTTAAAAACTTTATCTCCATGGCGTTAACTTTTTTTTGGTTTTTTCTTCTTTTCTTTTAATCACTTAGGAAGCAGTAACCAATATTCTGCCACATTATGTTGATAACTCTCTTTTGTTCTTGTAGTTTTGCATATGATGAGTAAAGGTTTTGTGACGATTTTTATTTTCATGCTGCTGGTGGAGGAACTGTGAGACGTGTGGAAAGGTTAGAAACTGGGATGTAAACACCAACTCTAGTTGCCCTATGTTAAAAATATGAAAATGCTCTGATCTACTTCTCATGCATCAAAGTGTAGAAAGTTGAAGAACCTACAAATGGAACTGGCTACACTTTTTTGATGAATTGCACTAATATCTGTTGTGATGCTTGAGAACACAAGCATCATCTTGTATTCTCTTATTTAGAATGCAGTTAGATACATTCAGGTTCCATTATGTCAAAAACTGTAGCCCTAAGTTGTTTTTGGAAAAAAATTTCTTTCCTTAACAAAATGTTTCTTATTCCAGTGTTTACATTGTGGGTGCATCGTTTCATCTCATACATTCTTGCTCCTGGATGTTGGTGGAATAGAATGCATTTCTTGTGCCAAGACAAGTTCGCTTAATGTAGTAAGCCTTTTAATTGTTGGAAAAAAGAAGTCTCATGTATATTTTGATGTTACATGATTGCAGCGCATTTGTTGCTTTGGGCTGTATGGTTGACTGCTGATTCCACAACTGCCAAATGGATGCAGTAGTGAGCTCTCGTTCAGCAACTTTCATCGGATTTTATGATCACTGGCTGGAAGCCCGATAAGATTTATGTCCCAGACATCCTGGGAAGAATGATATGATTTTTTGGGGAAAAAATTCACCTCTAGAAAATGCATGTCCTCTATAGGCTATTTCTAGTTGGTTTTTGTGATATACTCAAAGACTTTCGTATGGATTGTACAAAAAATTCTCCCCATTCTTTAGATGCTTTACTTATTATTTGTTTCTGTTCTATCATTTTTCATCAATTTGCTTGCTGGGCATCTGATGTGACCTGCCCTTGTAGCTGCTCAAAAGAGACCAAGTTGCAGTCGCTTCTCAAGATCTATTGGGGTTAACATGCGGAGGAAGGTTAAAAGAATAGGGATTACAAAATTTCATTCTCAAGTTGGACACAACCCCGACTGAATATATTTCTTTGGACTGATATACAAGTAGTGGTTCCCTCCCAAGTTTCAACATACTACAAATCAAGAATGAGAATGTGAGGCTTTACAAGCATCAACGATACAAGAAGATCTCTCCCTCACTCAACAATCACATCATCCATGCCAAACCATACATTCAATCCCTAGGTCGAGCATTCCACACCCTGGCCCTAGGACAATCCGACAGCTTGGGTATGTGTCCTCAGCTAGATGAGCTTTGGAGGATTCCCGAATGGCTGCGAACCCGAAGGTTGGCTGGAAATGCACCCGCCCACGCAGCTATAGGGGGTTTTGGATGTACCTTGCTGGAGCAAGTCCAGCACTCACCGAGGAAGAAGGCCAAGTATATCCTCGGTATTCAGCATTACTTCACAGCTCAATCTGCTACAAGTCCTCCAATGGCGGTCAATCTCCAATGCGCAGGCTCCTAGTGTTTAAGACAACACTAGCAGTTTATTGTTCTTGTAAGAAACAGCTGAACAGAAAGTAATGGAGGAGGTGTGTCACCCGAATAGCAGGAAACCCCAATTGTGTGATGTAGATTGGGGGAAAATATCTTCAGATTGGTGCTGAAGATCACCCTTCCCCTTCAAATGGGCAGTAGATTGCAATGAAGTCCACCACCAGCCTGCTATGGCTGTGATGTGCGCTTCCAAAAATAGGAGCAGTCACTGTATGCAATCAGAAATCTCAGATGAATGCAGGAGTGGAGATGCTTCACCGGAGATGAGATCAACCCCTACTATCTGTAATCGAATTTGGGGGATGTTGGCGTCGAATGGGCGATGATGCACGCCTCTTCAAGACAGCTCCTTGCTACAAGATCGAGCTCCAACAGCTTCTGCTTCTCGCCTAATTCAACAGCTCGCTGCCACAGCTATTAGCAGAGAGTATGGTGCTGCGAAGGAATCAAGAGCTCAAGCAGAAGATAATTAATTCTATAGATCATCAAGCTCAAGTCATGGAGAATGCATCAGAGAATTGATTTCACCCAAGTCTGTAATAGAATTTGGGGAAACGAGCGAGAATCCCTCATGCAGGAGTGGAACCTGCTCCCAGACTTGCGTTCCTTTAAAAAATCATAACTCTGTGTACAGATGTCCAAAAATCACGAAATTTGATATGGAGGAAGCCAAGATCTGGAGGATTAGACGCTCCAAAAATCAGCACCAAAGTCATTTCCAATAGGCGACTTGTTGAAGCTTGAAGTTGCGTCTGGTTTTGCCTGAAATCAGCCTTTCGTAGGACTCAGGCATCGTCTGGTGCCAATCACCATAAAAAATTCACCAAAATTCAACCGTAGCTCGGATTCAGCTAAAAATTGGACCAGCGATAGCTGAGATTCTGATGTACGAACACCTAAAAATTCAGCTTCAAAGCAGCTTTCAAAAGTTGAGTCGTTGAGGATTGAAATCGGCCACGTTTTTGGTGTCACTCAAAACTGCACCGCCTAATTCCGCGATCTGCTGTCATGATTCCGATCAGCTCCGGCGAACTATCCAAAACAGCTCGGATTCTTCCCAATCATCACCAGAATGATCCCCCAAGAGTTACCAAGACGTCTGAGCCATTTCCCTGATTAGATCAGCCTGTGATCGCCAAAATTGTGCTGATTTTCAGAGAATGCCGTCGCTATCTTTAGAACAGGAATTCAGCCTCTGTTTCTTCATCTTCAGTCAGTCGATTCCTCACTATTTCACTCCGTAGCTCATCGCAAGGGATACGCAACAATTAGACAAAGATTGCGACAGGAAAAATCGATTCTTAAAAGAATTGAAATCGATCTAAGTCAGACGTTAGGTGATCTGCCTGAAATAGGGATCGTTCCCTCTTGAACTCGTCAGCATCTCAAATCCCTCTCAAATCCTTCGATATCAGTCAGATCAGACCGACCTATTCTTCTCATTAGATGAGTTGACTGAAATCGATCAAAACGTCAGCATCCTCTCCACTTCTGATCGGGTAAACAGGAAGTTCTTGCGGTAGAATATCCATGGAGAAGGATTTCTTACCGATTGAGAAGTTCCTCCGGCTGTCGACATGTAGTTCAGCAATTCCTCGGATGAGATACGATCCGCTGCACAACCGAATGATCCTTCTTCCGATTCCAGCCTCTAAGTGCCTCAAGGATTGGGGAGCACTTGCGCTGTGACCGGATCTACTTCTACACTGTATTCGACGTCTACAGTTTCGGTAGCCTTCCTGGTACGGCTCGTCTAGTTCTGTTGGCGATCTTCTTCTCTAGCAAAGTCTCCTTCGCTGGCCAAGCTTTTGGCGCCACACTTAAGCAACTCAAACTCTCTTGCACGCGAGGGAAAATATTTCTTTTATTGATTCAATTTCCAAAAGTTACGAGTTTTGTCACAGTCTCCAGCTTATATGCCGCTGGATTGTCTCGGGTTTAACCCGTTGTCTCGGACTGATACGAGTACAAGACCTGACTCGATCAAATCCAAAAACAAACAAATACAATGACTCAGTCTGGGCTTGAACCCAGCCGTGACGCGCTCGAGTTAGCCTGAGCTCTTGCCAACTAAACCTGACCCGGACGCACTCTGGGTTGTGCCCAGTCTTCCTTGGTCTCTTACAGCTGACGCACTCTTTCTCTGCCCGAACGAGCAACCTCTGCTCTTCTGCCTTTCTCTACTGACCACTGACCTGATCGAACCTAGTCCCTTCCATGGTCTACTCAGCTAACCAAACCTTGCTTCAACCCATTGTATGCTCCTCGCTCTCGTCACCGACTGCAATCTGTAGGTCGCATCTCTCTTTAGTCTTCAGATTAACCTCACAACAGATATCACTGCCCTCTGCAATCTCCCTCGCCAGCTTGCGCCTAACACTTTACGCTTCGGTCTCCTCAGAAGTAAGGTTAACCTCACTACCCTCCGGACTGCCTATCTCAATCGGCCCTTCAGTCTTGCCCTCTACATTTAGTGCCTCTGCTTTGCTCGACATGGAATTAGCCTCACTTTGCTCAAAACGCCTATGCCCTCCGTGTATCTACTCTCGGTAAACCTCACAATGCCTAAAGTCAATAGATTCAACTGATGCCGCACTAGCCATCTCCCCGCTTCCGACCATGACTGCGATAACGGCTGGTATCCCACCTACATCCTCAATAGCGTCCTCGGCCACACTCGACTGTGCTCTAGGTAGGTGCACATCAAGTCCACCCCCCTTGAATGGAGCTTGTCCCCAAGCTCTCTTCTGACAGTCATCACGGTCTGTTGGAACTGTCTTAATACAGTTCACATCTCCACCCTCACCTACCCAGCTTGGATGAGGACCATACTCCCTTGGCAAGGACCTTAGTAAAGACTTTTGGTATATGGGAGGTCCTTGGTCACCCCTGTAGGCATTTGTCATGAACCCAATTTCCTGACGTCCTCTATCATGGGCTTGCCAAAGTCGGCCCCCACTTTTGTCAATGAACTTCTCAACAAGTAACAGTTTTTGGTCGGTGTTAGCATTAGCACACCATGCTTCCACTGCTCTCTTAGCCTTCACCTCGAGCATATAATATGACTGTATAGGGTTTTTCATAACAGTCTTGGACTGTTCTGCAATTTGCTGCATTTGAGCCTTTTCAGATGTGATTCGTTCTTTCCCATGGAAGAACTACTGCCCATCTTGTCTGACCCTTCTCCCAGACCTTGTGCTGTTATGGTCTTTGCAGACTTTGTGTCAACAGCTGTTAAGAGAACTTTTCCTTCGCTATTCTCCTTAGGGAACATAATGCTCTTGGTGGCAAAGTCCCATTGGATTTTTCCCAACGTCCTGAACCATTGCATTCCCAAAACTACATCAACTCCATGGATAGGCAGAATACATAAGTCCATCATAAATGGTACATTTTGAATATGAAGAACCCTATCCTTGCATGTGTGACGTGTTCCATCACCGGTTTGGACATCAAAAGAATATATCACTTCACTTTTACCACCTATCAATTGAGTTGTCCCTGGACTTATGAAATTAGTAGCTGATCCCGTGTCTAGGAGAGCTAATACTTTATGGTTACTGATGTATCCAACCACCTTCATGGGATCCGGATGTCTTATATGAGCTATCGTGTGACATAGCACCTGGCTGTCATCATGAGATTCATAGTTCGGCCTTTCTCCTGGCTGTCTTGCTCTCTAGCTGATTGGTCAACTTTATACTCTTCATCTTCGTCATATATGACTATGAACAACTTGATTGCTTTGCACTTCTGTCCACGAAACCACTTGACATCACAATGATAACACAACCCCTTTGCCATTCTCTCATCCCGCTCTTGATGGGAAATGTATTGTTTCTTAGTGCTATTAGTGGTTGGCTGTGGTACCTCCTTCTTCTTTGGTAACATTACTGCATCCGGCGGTCTGGTCAGATGTGGGTCAAACCTTCTGCCTTGCTCTTGGAGAGCCCATTTCCCGTTCCATTTTCTCTTCTTTGTGTCGGGCAACTTTCATCATATCTTTAAGTCACGAGATTCTTGGGAAAGCACAGCCAACTGAATATCAAGCTGCAATCCCCCAATGAAAGCTCCTACTAATGAAAGCTCAAGCAGAAGTAATTCTACAGATCATCAAGCTCAAGTCATGGAGAATGAACCAGATAATCGATTTCACCCAAGTCTATAATAGAATTTGTGGAAACGGCAAGAATCCCTCTCGCAGGTGTGGAACCAGCTCCCAGACTAGCGTTCCTTCAAAAACTCATAACTCTGTGTACAGAGGTCCAAAAATCACGAAATTTGATCTGGAGGAAGCCAATATCTGGAG
>NW_022205263.1:0-17500 GCF_008831285.2 Nymphaea colorata
GGGGAGCGCGCTAGGGACTTGCCCAAACGCTCGGGTGTAGGTGGCACGCGGTTTGGTGAGGTGGCAGCCGCGTGGACTGGGCGAGACTCAAGTGGGACCTAGTGGGACAGATGGCAGTCAGTAGGGTGATGACTGGACACGAGATGGCTGGGATGCGGACAGGTGGCGCGATGGAGGGCGAGACGTTAGGGTTTGACGCAAGAAGAATACACCAAAAAGGAAAGCGGCGGGCTGAGGGTGCGAGCTGGGAGCTCGGGATCCCAGAGGGATTTTCGGAGGGGACTAGGCGAGCTGGAGAAGACACATGGCAGGCTACGAGGACAGGGTATGACGCGGGTTGACGGATGTGGGACACGTGTAGAAACGGAAGGCCAAGATGCGCGGTAGGAAGACTTACCAATTCGGGACCGGCGGCCAAGGGAGACGCGGGCCTTCACGCGCCGCGGCTAGGGTTAGCTCCTCGTCCAAATGACGCTGATGCCCTTCTCGAATCTGCAGGGGCCTTTGGTGGCGGAGGGGCAAGACTGTCCTTTACGCCGGGAACAATGGTGGACGCCGGAAGTTGCAGCGGCGCTTAGCTCCGACCAGATTTCCGGCCGAGGCGATTTCTGTCTTCTCACGGGCCGAATTTGCCCAAATTTGACTATGTTGATCAGCACGAAGAGGCGATTCCAATGCAGTAGTTTAGGGGACCAAACTCGATATTGAACCGTGATTTTGAATCCTTAAGGCCGCTGGATTTCTTGCCAACTTCGATTTGGAGCCGACGGTGGAATTGATCTTTTTGTTGATACAGCCGTCGTGAACCGTGAGGGGTGGCTTGGGTTGGTTCCTACGGATAGAAAACCGATTCCAAGCGGGGAAGAGAGTGCACCAAGGGAGGGGCACCGTAGATCCTCAAACCAGTCACTCGGGTATGCCGAGCAAGGGGCCTAGGTCGCGGGTGAGGCTCCGGAAGCGAACAACTCCAAGCCGAATGGAAAAGTTCAATGATCCGAGTACTAACCTTGATAAGCCGTCGAATCGAAGCTTTGGGGACTTCGATCTTCTCTTTTGCCGAACTCAGCCTTTCTTCTCCTTCGTGTTCAAGGGGAAGGCACCAATGTTCGGGCTGTTGATCTTCTTCGTAGAGGCAAGCGTGGACGAGGAGGGATCACCGCCGGTGGGAGGGGATCCGCCTGGTTTGTCTTCCTTGAGGCCGAGGTCAACACGGACGACGGGGGCAAGGGGATTCGATGGGTGGAGACGCTCCTAACTCGGGTAGAGAGAGGGGGTCGAAGAGATGGAGTCCTCGAAGAGGAGAGAGAGCCAAAACTCGCAATGAGCCAAAATTCGATTTCCTCGATACAATTACAAAGGATCCAATACAATATATACAAAGAGAAAGTGATCCGGGATTATCACGCGCGGATCCAAACCCAAAATCTAAAAAGCTCAAGGCGCTCGGCACAACCCGCCGGCTTAGGTCTTGACTTCGAATCTCAAAGGTGCCAAGTAAAAAAACGAGTTAACAAAAGCTTAGTACTAAAGTTAAAATAAACGCCTAAGTGCTAAAACGACTCCTTGAACCTTAAGAGCCCAAGGAGGGGGACCTCGTGAGGGTAAACGCCCTCACTTCGCATTTGGAGTATAAGGGCTCGGTCTGGTTGACCGAGCCATTCGCTTAAGACCTTTGGTCTTAGACGACCTCGCGGGTTGAGAAAGTCGGACTCGGTTTGGGTGCGTCTAGCCTACGCTCGGTGAGTTCTACAACTGGTTCAGTGTGACCCGGAGGTTCATCCTGTTCGAGCACCGTTGCGGACTTGGCTGCTCCTCCCGCTCCTCCCACTGCAACCTGACCTGGTGCGTCGTTAGCCTCCTTAGGAGTTTCCTCGGCTAACTGATGCAAGGACCGAGCCCACAAATCTGACGCTCTTCTACGCCTAATGCTTGACTCGGGCTGTTCGGCCTCGCCTGGGTCTGGACCATCTGGTAGGTCCGTAACAACACCCTTCGACCTTGCTGCCGTCCCTCGTGTGCCCTTTCTTCACTGCGAGCGGCCATTTTTTCTTGGTTCCGCGTGTGTTAGGATCTCACCGCCTAGGCCAGAATAACCCGACCAGTGCGATCCTAAACTTCCCAGGACCTTCTTGAGGCCTATTCCAAAAACCGAAAAACCTAGGTAATTACACAAATGACCTACCCGGTCGGACAGGACCCCGGCGCAAAACCCAATAGGTAGGGAGATACACGTGTAGGTTACCCGAATCCCAAATCTACCTAACTAAGTCTGCTTACTACAAAACACTAACAGGGTCGTGAGGCCTTTACAATTCGCGAGCGATACAAGAGAACACTCAATCTCACTCACAAACCACGCAAACCACACTAACGTGCAACCACACCCAACAGAAGTAAATAGGTGGTCTGGCTCCTTGTGGTCGTGTCTCGGGCACAGTGCCCTTGAGGTACCTCACGGGGGAGCTAGGCCGAAGCCAAGGCTAAAACAGAAATGCTGGAAATAAACTAATATGCTACCTAAGACTGAAAGCAAATCCCACCCGAAGCTACAAGGGGGATAGGAGACGATACCGGCCAAGGATCGCCCTTGGCGTAGCCGGATAGGTCTCGGGGTGATGACCTGCCCCCGAGCACTGCAGCTCACAGAACAGGAAGACCAGCTGAGGCGTGCCTACACGTAGCCTGCCGCTCGGACTGACCGCTGCCTGAAGGCACTGACGGCAGGCCGCGCGCTGGTGGTCGGGTCGACTGCCGAGGTCTGGTCGCCGCTCGTTGGCTGTGGCCGCTGCGCTGTTGCCGCGATGGATCCTGCGGTGGCCGCGCTAACGTCGAGCCGAGACCGCTGCTGACACTCGCCGGGCCGAGGGGCAGAACGCGCGCCGAGAGCGAGGACGCTGTCTCGGTCTGCTACGGACGTGCCGTCGAGAATGCCGGGAGTGCTCGTCTGCTGTCTGGACAATGGCCGCCTGTCAGGACGAAGTCGCCTGTCGGCTGCCGACGATGTGCTGCTGCTGCGCGCTGAAGACGACGGAACAGGGCCAGAAGGGCCGCCTGGATTGCCGCGGGGGGCTGCTGTCACAGCGACAGCGCCTACCTGCCTCACTCCGGAATGTGGCTCGGCCACGTGCGCCGGTGGATGCCGACGGAGAGGAAATGGCCGCTGTAAGGTCCGGCGAACCGGCTGAACCTAATCCTAGCTAAGGCTGGTTTGGCTGGGTTCGGATGGGCTCTACTAGGTGGTAGGTCTAGTCAAGCAGGTTCGGGTCAGGGTAGGCTTAGTCAAATGGGGTTTAGGTTCAGTCAAGGGCTGACCTAGCTAATAGGTTGGTCCAGTAGAGGAGGCTAAGGTCGAGCCTAAGCTCACGGTGCTGGTCAATGCTGACCAAGTGCGGAAGGTTCAACTAACTAGGTGGTTGACTAAATGGACCGAGTCAGTGGGTCCTGGTCAAGTAGGTCAAGGGTCACTTGAGGTAGGCTCGAGTCACTAAGGGAGGCTACCAACGAAGTGGGCTCGGTGGACTGGTTGACCTCGTTTAACTAAGGCTAAGGGTCAAGGACGATCCAGGTTGGCTCGGTAGAGGTTTAGCCTAGGTGCGGGTTCGGTGCAGGAGGTTGCCTAGTGGGTTCGGTTGACTGGGTTGGTCTTACCCAGGGAATGCACCGATGCTTGCCACGTGGCAAGATGGACGGACACAACAGAAAGAGCTAGAAGAATGCTAGCTATTAGGAAATGAGCTCGAATTCTCGCCTAAGGTTAGGGAGAAATGCGACAAGGAAGGAGAAGAGATTGGGGCGAAGGGCCAGGTGGTGCTCTCGGTGAGCTCGGGTGATGCTACGGTTGAGATGGGGACACGTGGATCAGATCTACGATAGAGAGGAGCTGCGGATTAGGTCAAGATGAAAAGTAGGAAACGGTAGAGGAAGAATAGGCAAGGTGGCGCGAGGTGGAGGGTTTCCTAAGACTAGGAGGCAAGATCCGAGGGAATAGGGAAAGGGGATCTCGCAGGGCCTGGCTGGAGGACAAGTGGCGATACGCGGGACCAAGGTGGGTAGCTGGCAGGTGAGGTGGCAAGTGAGGTGGCGGAGGGCTGGCTCGGATTGCGACACGTGTCAAGATGAACGCGTGAGGATCCTTGCAACTTAGGGTTGACGCGGTGGAGATGGCGAGGAGCTGGAAGGGAGCTGCGGCGGCGGGATTGCTTCCTGATTTGAGGGAGCAGCTGATTGCGAGTTGATCCTGGATCAGGACAGATGGCAGCAGCTGGGACAAGGGCACAGATGACGGCTAGATGGTGGACAGGTGTCAAGAGAACGGCTGAGAGGAAACGAAGGTGGCCTTACCGGATTCGGATGCTTGGCCTCGTCGGAACCTTCCAATTCACGCCGGCGGCCAGAACTTGATCCGAGAGTCCCGTGACCGATATACCCCTTTCAGAATTTAAATAAAACACTAGGGAAGAAGGGCAATTCGGTCCTTAACGCCGGAAATCAATGGCGACCACCGGAATTAACAGCGATGGCCGGATTTACACGATTTTCCGGCGAGATTCAATCTCACTATGCAGCCATCAAAAGTCGCCCGATTTATATTATTTTGAAGCTCTTTGCAGGCGATTCTTTTAGGCTAATCAGCCGCTTCAGATCTCGTCCAGAAAGTAAGTTATTTTGACTTTTAAGCCTCTGGTCCGACTGATCCAAAGCAAGAGAACAGGCCGATAGAATCTGATTGAAACATTCTTTTCTTAATCTTCATCGGCCGATGCCTACTAAGGATAATCTTCGATTCAGATCGCGCGCGGAAGTGTAACTCAGTTAGAGCAGAATACGCCCGTGACTCCCTCTCGGGTATTCCGAGGAAGAACCGGGAGAGCGATGCGTTCTAAACGCACAACACAATCCAGCAGCACGAGAAGGATCGAATCTCCCCTATTCGGTGTCTATTGAAGCCGGCGGTGGATCCGTCGCCTTCAATGTTCCCTATGCTGGAATCGACCTCACAGTACCCTCGTGATCAGGGCAAAGGCACCGATTCCAGAACTTTGAAAAGCTCAAAGGGGTACTTACGTGACAAGGGAGGGATCACCGCCGGTGGTGGAGATCCGCCGATGCCTTCTTCCTTATGCCTATGTCTCCGACGGCGGCTCTTCAAGGATTCTGGATCGGAAGCATCGTGGAGGTAGAGGACGCGAGGGGGGAGAAGACGCCTGGTTCCGATGAACAAGGTGGGAGACGAGAGGGGAGAAGCCTCGGCGAGGAGAGAGAGGGTGCCACACCAAATGCCAATCTTGGATTAATTTTTCGATCCATTGTACATTGGTTTACAGAATATATACAAAATATAATGCGAGCCCTAATTACATGTTAACCTAGCTCAACATAGTCTAATGTCAAAAATGCGCAAGGCACAACCCGCCTTGCTAGGTCTCTACTTCAAAACTCGAGTTAACTTAAATTAAGAGCAACATAAACGGCCTAGTGCCCAACTCAAAATTAAGCTAAAGTCCCTAAGCTTTGGACTTAGGGCGGGGACCTCGTGTGGGTTACCGCCCACACTTTGGAATTTGAGCACGGGTCAAGTCTGATTGACTCAGATCTGAACCTAAGCCTCTCGGCTTTAGATAGGCTCAAGCGTTCGGGAATTGGCTCACGCTCGGATTAGCTGATCAAGCTCGGTGAGCCTCGCAATAGGTTCTAGAACGCCTTGAGTTCCACCTGGTTCGAGCACTCTTTCGGACCTAGTTGCTCCTCCCACGCCGCCCGCTGCAACTGCTCAAGTGCTGACTTAGCCTCGCTTGGACTTCTTCGTTGCCTTACGATGTGCCCACAAGTCCGAGGCCTTTCCTTGGCCGACTGGTTCCGGCCTGATACGCCGAGCTGGGTCTGGACCTACATGTTGGTCCGTAACAGATTCCCCCTCCCTAGAATGCGCTTGTCCTCGAGGTGGAGGAGGGAAAGCGATGAACCACTGACCCAAACTCTTCCCAAGAGGTTCCTCTGTCAGGCCCCTCCCATTCCACTAATACCTCATGCCGTGTTCTCCCTTGTCTCTGGACATATCTATGTTTAAGTATGCGATAGGGAGTGGGCAAGTTGTCCTGTTCCGGTATCTGCTCGATCCTGTAGGAAATCACCATGATGAGGCTTGAGCCTGGTGATATGAAAAACTGGGTGTACCATTGCTTCCCGTGGAAACCCAAGTCGATATGCAGCTTTTCCTACCTTCTGTAATACCGGAACGGTCCATAATACCTTGGTAATAGCTTAGAATAGGGTTGGCCCATTAATGATCTTTGCTTGAGGGGCAACCTCTTCAACCACACGTAATCACCCACTTCGAATTCTCGATCTTTACGCCCTTTGTTGTAGACCTGTCTCATCCTGTTCTGGGCTTTGGCAATGTTTTGCTTGAGTGAGTCCAGCACTTCCTCACGGGTGCGTAGCTCGCAGTCTACATTGTCGTCGTCTGCTGTACCTCCTTCATATCGGGGATACTTGGAGGAGGGTCCCATACACCTTCATAAGGCGTCATCCCGGTTGACGAATGTAAACTGGTGTTATAAGACCACTCTGCCCAAGGTAAAATTTTACCCAAGTATGTGGTCGTTCTCCAGCAAAACACCTCAAATAGGTCTCTAGAGATCGATTAACGATTTCGCTCTGCCCGTCTGTCTGTGGGTGATGGGCTGTACTAAATTGAGCGTTGTACCCATAAGCTTCATGTACTCCTGCCAGAATGCGCTAAGGAAAATTGAATCCCTGTCACAAACGACTGATTGTGGCATCCGTGGAGCTTTCCAACATATTCTGGTACACGCTGGCCACCATTGGCCCTTGATACGACCTAGGCAAGGGAGCGAAGTGGCTGTACTTGGTCAGACGGTCCACTACCACTAGCACAGCTTCCTTGCCTTCAGAACGGGGCATGGCATCAATAAAATCCATGGTCACATCGGTCCATGGTTTGGCTGGTATGGGGAGGGGAACCAAGTGCCCTGGAGGTCTAATGGCCTCGTATTTTTCCCTCTGGCATACCAGGCAACTCCGGATGTACCTTTGTACCTCTGCCTTCATGCCACGCCACCAAAATTGGGCTTTAATTCTGCTTAGGGTTTTAGAAACCCCCTCATGACCCGCGGCAGGGGTGTCATGGAAATGACGCAGGAGTTCCTGCTTATGCCCAGACTCTGGAGGAACCACTGCTCGGTTCTTCCTATATAATAGATTCCCTCTGATGTATAGAAGGGAATGGATCCTGGATGTTGTTCTGTTGATGCACGGATTAGCCTTATGGACTGATCTGCTTGCTGTTCCTGGGCTAACCTATCCCAAACATCAGTTTCCACTACCGAAAGAGTCATGAACTGCTCAGTCAATCGAGAGAGAGAATCGGCCGCTGTATTTTCCGGACCCTTTTTGTACTCTATTTCAAAATCGTATCCAAGCAGCTTTGCCAGCCATCGTTGTTGGGTAGGCGTGGATACTCTCTGCTTTAACATGTACTTCAGAGAATTTTGGTCCGTCTTGACTGTGAATCTGCGCCCTATAAGGTAGGGTCGCCATTTCTCAACTGCTAGTACTATCGCTAGTAGTTCTTTCTCATAAGTAGAGAGAGGCTTCGCTCTACTTGTGAGTGCCTTAGACATATAAGCGATAGGGTGGCCTCCTTGGCTGAGAACGGCCCCAATTCCAACCTCACATGCGTCCGTCTCTATTGTGAACTGCTGGTTGAAATCCGGAAGTGTCAGAACTGGCGCAGACATAAGGGCAAGTTTTAACTTTTCAAAGGCTGCCCTAGCCTTATCCGACCACTGAAAGGCTCCTTTCTTGAGCATCTGGGTCAAAGGCTGTGCGATCAAACCGTATCCCTGTATGAAACGCCTATAGTACCCAGTCAAACCGAGGAATCCGCGGAGTCCTTTCAAGTCCTTAGGCAGTGGCCATTTCTGCATGGCTTCTAATTTTTTGGGGTCTGCCCGAACCCCTTGTTGGCACACTATGTGCCCTAGATAACCAATAGAAGGTTGTCCAAAGCTGCATTTGGACATCTTGGCGTATAATTGGTTATCTCTCAATACCTGAAGAGCAACTGCGAGATGCTTCTGATGTGATTCTTCAGACTGACTGTAAATCAAGATGTCATCAAAGAAAACTAAGATGAAATCGCGGAGGTACTGTCTGAAGACGTCGTTCATGCACCTCTGAAATGTTGCTGGTGCATTTGTCAGACCAAATGGCATGACGAGGAACTCGTAGTGCCCGTCATGTGTCCTGAATGCGGTCTTGGGGACGTCGTCCTTGTACATACGAATTTGATGATAGCCGGCTCGTAAGTCGATCTTGGAGAAAATAGTTGCTCCGGCTAGTTCATCCAATAACTCGTCAATTACCGGTATGGGATGTCTATCCTTCACGGTGGCTTCATTCAAGGCGCGATAATCTACACAAAAGCGCCAGGTGTTGTCTTTCTTCTTCACAAGTAGGACCGGTGAAGAGAAAGGGCTGCTACTTGGTTGCACAATGCCACTTTCCAACATTTCTTTAACCAGACGCTCGATTTCAGCCTTCTGGTTATATCCATACCGATAGGGGCGCACATTAACCGGTTCTGCCCCTTGAGCATTATGATCCTATGGTCATAGGATCTCTGCGGTGGAAGCCCCTTAGGTTCCTCAAAGACGTCCTCGTATTGATCAAGCACCAACTGTATTCGTTCTGGCACTATCTCTTTCTGCTCTTCTTTTTCTGGCACATCAGTAGCGAGTGCCATTACCCAACACGCAGGCTGCTCGGCTTCAATTGCCCGCAGTGCAGCCTTGGGACGAGTTGTACTGGTTAAGCCCTGTAGCGTCATGGGCTCTTCGTCGCCGTCGGGAGTGAAGGTCATGTTGAAGTTCTTCACATCCCAAGATATGATGCCAAGCGTGAAAAACCATGGCATCCCGAGAATAAGGTCTACTCCATCTAGAGGAATGACTAAGAAGTCGATCTTGAATGGTTTTCTCTTGATCACAACTTCTATGCCTTTCCCTTCGTTATGGCACTTTAATCTCATGCCCCCTCCCACGATTATAGTTTGGGGGTGGCTTGATTTAAGGGAGACGTTGCATCTACGTGCCGCTTCCTCTGTTAGGAAGTTCTTGGTTGCTCCATTATCAAGCAATATTAAGACCTTGTGTCCGTTTATCCTCCCAAATACCCTGAATGAGTTGGGTTTGTTGGGATCTTGCATTGAATGCAGAGACTCTGCCTCGGTTGGCTTTTCTTCTTTGGCGGGAGTCTCATCAATCCGGACTTCTTTCTTTTTCTCGGCTTGTCTTGCTCGCCTCTTGGTAACTACTTCCTCATCTGACGAGGACGAGCTGGTCTCATACGGCGTTGTAGACGAATCGCTACACGAACTGGACTCGTCATCGCTCACCACCTGTACCCTGTAATAAGTTGGGCACTGATGGTTCTTGTCCCATTTTCCCTCACATCTGTAGCACAGGCCTTTGCGCCTGAACTCTTCAATCTGTTTCGGCGTGAGGTAACGCGTTGGTGGTTTTCGGCCTTGCCCCTGGTTTGGGCCTTGTGGTGGCCGATAATCACTCCCTCTTCGGAAGGGAGTTGGTTCCTTCCCTTTAAATCGAGAACCAGAGGAGTAGGAAGGTCTCCTCCTCTGCTTGTCCATCTTGTGAGCCTTCTTCTCGGCTCTCTTCTCCTCTATTTGGTCTTCGTAGAGGCGGGCCATGGCAAAACATTCTTCTAGCCTGTTGAAGCGGTGAATTTTCAATTCTCTCTTCACTTCGCTTTTAAGGCCGCCCTTGAACGCTCCGATGAGGGCCTTCTCTGGCCACTGGACCATGCTAGCCAACCTCTCAAATTGACGCTGGTAGGCTGCCACGGTTGTGGATTGGACCAGATTTTTAAGGTCCTCATCATAATCGATGAATGTTGAATCTCCGAACTGTAATTGGAGACTCGCCTTGTACTTCTCCCAAGTTGGATCTGCCGTTTTGTGATCGAACCACAAATAATGGGTTGTGGCCTCTCCTGTCATGTTTGCAGTGGCAATTTCAATCCACTCGTCTTGGGGTACACGATGGCACAAGAAGTACCTCTCGGCCATGAATAGCCACTCCCGTAAGTGCTCCCCATTGAATTTGGGAAACTCATAACGAACTGTGGGAGTTCGCCTCTCTTCTTGAAGTTGACGTTGTGCTCTTCTAGGACGTAGAGGAGATTCGTCCTGTTCCCCTTCTGAATCGTAGTAGGTGCGATTCATTCTGCTACTAGCGAATCTTTGCACTCTTGGCGTTCTATAATATTCGCTAGTGGGCTCAATGGGCTGTCGCTCTGGCGGGGGACCCATGTGTAAAAGTCTGCCCCCATCTGTACTTGTTCCGATGTGGGAGAGATTGTTCGGGTCTATCTCAGTATCGGTGGGGTAGGTAGGAGCACCTAACACACCTTTGCCTTTGTTCGGACCCTGAGTGGTCCTTTCCCCTCCTGGGTTCTGGTTGGCAGCTAACTGCTTCAAAAGACCTCGAATCTCGTCCATTTCGTTTTGCCGCTCTCGGTTTTGTCTTTCCATTTCACGTTTGCGGGCTTGATCGGATTTGCTCATATCATTTCTCATTTGCAACAGCTCTTTTTCAATGTTTAGTATCCTGCCCATTGCATAGTTGGGAACTGGTCCCGCTTGTGTGCTTGGAGCTTCCTCGGGTTGATCGTTGAGGGGCTCGTCAAGGACAGGCTCATCGGGATTGAACTGCTTCTTTGACTTGCCCATAGTTGTTTAGGGTGGTTATATGTCAAAGAACTACCGAAGACAAAAAAATCCTAGCTAAAATTCCAAAACTGACACGCTGCCACTCTCAACGAGAAGCCGCTGTCCGACTCCTAAAACTGCTGGCTGATCCCTGACCGAAGACCTGATCTGCCGACTGACTCTGCCCTACTGCCCTACGCTGCCGCTGCCTTGGCTGCCGGTAGCGCGTTTAGAGGCAAGGGAGACGGGTTGGCCCGCCTAGTGCCGCGCTTCGCCTAAGCGCCTCGGCACTCCCACTTCGCCCACGGCCGGGCTTTTGCAAGCCTAATTCACCGCACCCTCCTGGTGCCTCGGTGACGAACCGGGAGCTCGGCTGCCCTCGGGTGCACGGAATGTACAGCCCTTTACTTGCTAAAGGTGAGCAAGCAAAGCCCTAAACACGTACGAAGACGGAAGTCGCGGGGACTCCAAAAATCAAAATCTGCTCTAGAAAGCCGAAAATAAACTGACTAGAAAACCAAAAGAAGTCCACTGTCTCGCTGGAAATCTGAAAAGAAGACCGTCTGCACTGCCGTTGATGAAGCTTCTTCGTAGGTCCAAGTGCTCAAACCGACGGTGTTCCTCCAGATTCGCTCTGATACCAATTGTTAGGATCTCACCGTCTAGGCCAGAATAACCCGACCAGTGCGATCCTAAACTTCCCAGGACCTTCTTCAGGCCTATTCTAAAAACCGAAAAACCTAGGTAATTACACAAATGATCTACCCGGCCGGACAGGACCCCGGCGCAAAACCCAATAGGTAAGGAGATACACGTGTAGGTTACCCGAATCCCAAAAATTCCTAACTAAATCTTCCTACTACAAAAACAATAACAGGGTCGTGAGGCCTTTACAATTCGCGAGCGATACAAGAGAACACTCGATCTCACTCACAAATCACGCAAACCACACTAACGTGCAAACCACACCCAACAGAAGTAAATAGGTGGTCTGGCTCCTTGTGGTCGTGTCTCGGGCACAGTGCCCTCGAGGTACCTCGCGGGGGAGCTAGGCCGAAGCCAAGGCTAAAACAGAAATGCTGAAAACAAACTAATATGCTACCTAGAACTGAAAGCAAATCCCACCCGGAGCTACAAGGGGGATAGGAGACGATACCGGCCAAGGATCACCCTTGGCGTAGCCGGATAAGGTCTCGGGGTGATGACCTGCCCCCGAGCACTGCAGCTCACAGAACAGGAAGACCGGCTGAGGCGTGCCTCCACGTAGCCTGCTGCTCGGACTGACCGCTGCCTGAAGGCGCTGACGGTAGGCCGCGCGCTGGTGGTCGGGTCGACTGCCGAGGTCTGGTCGCTACTCGTTGGCTGTGGCCGCTGCACTGTTGCCGCGAAGGATCCTGCGGTGGCAGCGCTAACGTCGAGCCGAGACTGCTGCTGACACTCGCCGGGCCGAGGGGCAGAACGCGCGCCGAGAACGAGGGCGCTGTCTCGGACTACTACGGTCGTGCCGTCGAGGACGCCGGGAACGCTCGTCTGCTGTCTGGTCGAGGGCCGCCTGTCAGGACGAAGTCGCCTGTCGGCTGCCGCCGATGTGCTGCTGCTGCGCGCTGAAGACGACGGATCAGGGCCGGAAGGGCCGCCTGGATTGCCGCGGGGGGCTGCTGTCACAGCGACAGCGCCTACCTGCCTAACTCCGGGATGTGGCTCGGCCACGTGCGCCGGTGGATGCCGACGAAGAGGAAGTGGCCGCTGTAAGGGCCGGCGAGCCGGCTGATCCTAATCCTAGCTACGGCTGGGTTGGCTGGGTTCGGCTGGGCTCTACTAGGTGGTGGGTCTAGTCAAGCGGGTTCGGGACAGGGTAGGCTTGGTCAAATGTGGTTTAGGTTCAGTCAAGGGTTGACCTAGCTAATAGGTTGGTCCAGTAGGGGAGGCTAAGGTCGAGCCTAAGCTCACGGTGCTGGTCAACGTTGACCAAGTGTGGAGGGTTTAACTAACTAGGTGGTTGACTAATTGGACCGAATCAATGGGTCCGGGTTAAGTAGGTCAAGGGTCACCCGAGGTGGGCTCGAGTCGCTAAGGGAGGCTACCAACGAAGTGGGCTCGGTGGACTAGTTGACCTAGTTTGACTAAGGCTAAAGGTCAATGCCGATCTAGGTTGGCTCGCTAGAGGTTTAGCCTAGGTGCGGGTTCGGTGCGGGACGTTGCCTAGTGGGTTCGGTTGACTGGGTTGGTCTTACCCAGGGATTGCACCGGTGCTTGCCACGTGGCAAGATGGACAGACACGACAGAAAGAGCTAGAAGAATGCTAGCTATTAGGAAATGAGCTCGAATTCTCGCCTAAGGGTTAGGGAGAAATGCGACAAGGAAGGAGAGGAGATTGGGGCGAAGGGCCAGGTGGCGCTCTCGTGTGAGCTCGAGAGAGGCTAAGGCTACGATGTTGACACGTAGCAGTGATCAACGGACGAGGGTAGCTGCAGATTAGGTCAAGGGGATATGAAGATATGCGGCTGAGAAGAAATAGGAAAGGTGGCGCTAGGTGGCAAGGCTTCCAAGAACGGTGGAGGCTAGATCCAAGAAAATGGGCAAGGGGATCTCGCAGGGCCTGGCTGGAGGACAAGTGGCGAGACGCGGGACCAAGGTGGGTAGCTGGCAGGTGAGGTGGCGAATGAGGTGGCAGAGGGCTGGCTAGGATGGCAACACGTGTCAAGATGAACGCGTGAGGATCCTTGCGACTTAGGGTTGACGCGGTGAAGATGGCGAGGAGCTGGAAGGGAGCTGCGGCTGCGGGATTGTTTCCTGATTTGGTGGAGCAGCTGATTGCGAGCTGATCCTGGATCGAGACAGGTGGCAGCAGCTGGGACAAGGGCTCAGATGAACGGCTGGATGGTGGACAGGTGTCGAAATGAACGGCTGAGATGAAACGGAGGTGGACTTACCGGATTCGGATGATTGGCCTCGTCGGAATCTTCCAATTCACGCCGGCGGCCAGAACTTGATCCGAAAGTCCCTTGACCGATATACCCCTTTCAGATTTTAAATAAAACACTAGGGAAGAAGGGCCATTCGGTCCTTAACGCCGGAATCAATGGCGACCACCGGAATTAACAGCGATGGCCGGATTTATACGATTTTCCGGCGAGATTCAATCTCGCGATACAGCCATCAAAAGTCGCCCGATTTATATTATTTTGAAGCTCTTTTGCAGGCGATTCTTTTAGGCTAATCAGCCGCTTCAGATCTCGTCCAGAAAGCAAGTTATTTTGACTTTTAAGCCTCTGGTCCGACTGATCAAAAGCAAGAGAACAGGCCGATAGAATCTGATTGAAACAATTCCTTTTCTTAGTCTTCAATCGGCCGATGCCTACTAAGGATCAAACTTCTGATTCAGACCCCGCGGCGCGATCTGTAACTTCTGATTAGAACAGAATATGCCCCAATACAGATTCCCCTCTTCGGGTATGCCGAGAGAAGAACCGGATGAAGACGTCCTGCGTTCTAAGGCAGAATGCAGCAATCGGGCAGCGAGAGAGAGATCGGAATTCGTCTCCTCTTCGGTGTCGAATTGAAGCCGGCGGTGGATCCGTCGCCTTCAATCTTCCCTATGCTGGAATCGGCCTCACAGTACCCTCGTGATCAGGGCATAGGCACCGATTCCAGAACTTTGAAAAAGCTCAAAAGGGGGTACTTACGTGACAAGGGAGGGATCGCCGCCGGTGGTGGAGATCCGCCGATGCCTTCTTCCTTATGCCTATGTCTCCGACGGCGGCTCTTCAAGGAATTCTGGACTGAGAAGCATCATGGAGGTAGAGGACGCGAGGGGGGAGAAGACGCCTGGTTCACGACTGAACAAGGTGGGAGACGAGAGGGGAGAAGCCTCGTGCGAGGAGAGAGAGGGTGCCACACCAAATGCCAATCTCTGGATTAATTTTTCGATCCATTGTACATTGAGTTTACAGAATATATACTAAATATAATGCGAGCCCTAATTACATGTTAACCTAGCTCGCAACATAGTCTAATGTCAAAAATGCGCAAGGCACAACCCGCCTTGCTAGGTCTCTACTTCAAAACTCGATATTAACTTTAAATTAAGTAGCATAAAATGAAATCGGCCTAGTGCCCAACATATAAAATTATCTTCGAAAGTCCCTAAGTCTTTCGGACTTAGGGCGGGGACCTCGTGTGGGTTACCGCCCACACTTCGGAACTTGGTGCGCGGGTCAAATCTGATTGACTCAGATCTGAACCTAAGCCTCTCGGCTTTAGATAGGCTCAAGCGTTCGGGATAGTTAGGCTCACGCTCGGATTAGGCTGGTCAAGCTCGGTGAGCCTCGCAATAGGTTCTAGAACGCCTTGAGTTCCACCTGGTTCGAGCACTCTTTCGGACCTAGTTGCTCCTCCCACGCCGCCCGCTGCAACTGTCTCGAGTGCTGACTTAGCCTCGCTTGGACCGTCTTCAAGTTGACTTAACGATTGCGCCCACAAGTCCGAGGCTTTTTTCCTTGGCCGACTGGTTCCGGCCTGATCACGCCGAGCTGGGTCTGGACCTACATGTTGGTCCGTAACAGTAGCCGTTTCTCAGGCTCCCTCTCCGGAATCGAACCCTAATTCTCCGTCACCCGTCACTACCATGGTAGGCCACTATCCTACCATCGAAAGTTGATAGGGCAGAAATTTGAATGATGCGTCGCCGGCACGAAGGCCGTGCGATCCGTCGAGTTATCATGAATCACCAAAACATCGAGCAAAGCCCGCATTGGCCTTTTATCTAATAAATGCGACCCTTCCAGAAGTCGGGGTGTGGTGCACGTATTAGCTCTAGCTTTACTACGGTTATCCGAGTAGCAAATACCATCAAACAAACTATAACTGATTTAATGAGCCATTCGCAGTTTCACAGTCTGAATTAGTTCATACTTACACATGCATGGCTTAATCTTTGAGACAAGCATATGACTACTGGCAGGATCAACCAGGTAGCAACACATCGACAACGTCAGAGGCCCCGGCCACAAAAGAACCGATAGCTACCGACGGTCAATCATCGTTTCGTTTTCGACATCACTGCGGACGACGTTTTAGGAAGAACAGCATTAAAAAACTGCCCACCGGCGCCCGAAACGTACTGAGAATCCATAAAGCCAACGTAACGACAGAAATAACCAACGATCAGCACAAAAGCTGAGAGGCCAAAAGCCGCACGCCCAAGCCCTCCGCACACCATGCGGATGGGCTGCGTTAATGTCCTTAACAAGACGGCGTTCCACCAAAGCGGCAGCAATACAGAGACCAAACGTAGGGGCAAAACAAACTTAGCGTCAACCACACCAATATAACAAGCACATCACCCAAACGGTTCATGGCAAACCAAAACAGCCATGACGCCGATGGGAGACGCAGCCAACGCCACTCATGCGCCAAGACATCAGGCGCTTCCCAACGGCCGCCTTCACGCCGGCATAGCCATGCGGACAAGCGGAACTTGGGAGGCGCATAATGTTGAAACGCGAGATAGATTCTCGATCAAACCGAACCGTCGTGGAACAACCGATAAAAACAAGCAAGAAGCAAACAGCAAAGGCAACGGGGATCCGTCAAACCGAGCATCAATCTCCTACGCAGGTGATTTGGGCGATCGCTCCCGGGTAAAAGGGGCTAACGCGAAAATCACCTAGTCTACCATAAATGTTCCAGACCATTCGTGAATCCACTTGTGTACCTGATCCGGTCCCAAAGGACACCGCAGGCGCTGTCGGGGAACAGCGAGCACTGCAGGCCGAGGGCCAGGCAGGGAAGGACACGTTGCATAGCACCTGCCAAACAAAGGCCTTGACAGCAGTCGGAGGCCGAGAAGAAGGCAGTCGCACCGCGTGGACTACAAATGGCCCAGGCAAAACCGGACGCAGGAGAAGCTGAAAAGACAGCTACGGAAGCACGCGGAACCAAGAAAAAATGGCCGCTCGCAGTGAAGAAAGGGCACACGAGGGACGGCAGCAAGGTCGAAGGGTGTTGATACGGGTCAACCTTCGACTTGGCCGAGAGCAGCCACTAATGAGGTTAAGAGGAGCCATAGCGGGCGAAACAAGGCTGCCCTTCATGTGGAATCAGGCCCTTCATGACCGTGTTGACCCCCAAAATGGGTCAAGAGGGAGGAGTGGGAGGCGTAGAGCAGCTGGTGCAATCCTTGCATGCAAATGGAATTTAGCTTAGAATTGTAGCCGAGGGAGGAGCGGGAGGAGAGGCAACGACTCTAAGCAAAGGTTCTTGAATACCAAGGAGGTGGGTTGAGTCCAAGTCCGGTCTAGTCCAGCCTAGGTCTTCGCTAAACCCAGTCACTTAGGGTCAGCCTAGGGCGAACCTAGGCGAATTCTGATCTGAACCAAGGCCCACAACGTGCGGGCTAAGGGGAGGACGAGTTAGGGTCGAGACACTAAGTCTCGAGTTTGATTTCTTGCTTGCGTTTCTTTGTTTTAGCGTGCGCAATTGTTTTGGCATTCAATTCCGTTTTGGATTTCGTTTTTGAGGTTTGGATCACATGTTTAGATCCACTTTTGATTGAGAGCTATAAATACATTGTACTCCTTTGTTTTGATATGCGTTTTTTAGACAATTATTATGGAAGTAGAAAATTTGGAGGTAATTTAGAAGAAGGAAAATTCATTGTCAAGTGTCTCTCTCCCTCCTCACGGATTGATCTCTCTTCTCCCTTTGCGCAATTCTTCTACCCGCGCCTCTTGTCATCTCTCTTCTCTT
>NW_022205263.1:32500-39907 GCF_008831285.2 Nymphaea colorata
GCTAGGGCTCAAGCTAATACAACCGCGACGATACAACTTAAACGCTCACCTCACTCAACCACATTCACATCCAAGCATTCATCAAAAACATACATGCCTAAGCGCACAAACCACACCCTCAACCCCTAGGTGGCCAAGCCGCAAGGAGGTGTGTCGTCGGCTGAACGAGCCTCCGAGGACCTCACTATGCCGCGCGCCGTGTAGGCGGGTTTGTAAGCAAGAACACCCTCCCCGTGCTATAGTGGGACAGGGTACAAACCTCCTCGGAGCTAGTCCGAGCTATCCACCGAGGCTGGAAAACCAGAAACTAAGCCTCGGTACTCAGCAAATGCCTCCTCGCCCAAGCTGGACAGCAAGCTCCACGACCCCAACTCACCGGTCGCTTGATGGCTCACGGTTCACCTCAGCAACAAGGGAAGCACGGATTACTGTTACAGCAAAACAGTAATCGAACAACAGAGCCAAAGTATGAAATGCCTCACAAGATGCGATCTAAACCCCTCTTTGTATGCTGTTAAGGGGGAAGCAGGCGTCGAACTGGTGTCGACGAGCACCCTTCAACTCCAAGGTTGCGGCTCACGGACTGTTGCAGTCTATGCTAACAGGTTGCAGCCCATCCTCGTTGCAGCAGGGGTATGCTCCGCCAAAACAAGTGCAAGCACGATCAAATCCAGGATATAATCAAAGGAAAACAAGGGATTCAAGGAGCTGAAATCACCAGAGATACTCGTTTCCCCAATATCGAAGAAAACAAGATCGGGGTAGCGTCGAGGCTTGGCCTCTGTTCTGGAAAACGAAGAAGACAGGTTCAGGCGCTGGCAGGGAGTGGCCTCCAGTCTAAAATTCGTAGCAAATCACAGGAGTCTCCAAAAATCCCCAAACTTGGTCAGAAACAAGTAGACATCCTCAGGAGTGGACGCTCCAAGTTTGAGCCAAATCCGACGAGTTTAAGGCCAGGTCGTTGAGCTCTGAAAATCGCGCACGTTCTGTCCTTCGTTCAGAAATGTATCAGGCGCAGAACAGCTTCAGGACTGCTGGAGAGGTCTCCGATGGAAAAATCATAACAATTCATAGACACCTCCAAAAATCCTGAAATTTGGACTGTAGCAAGACCACTAGCCAAGGAGTAGACGCTCCAAATTTGAGCTGAATCTGAGCTGTCTAGACCCCAGTCGTTGATCCCTCAAAGTCGTTGTAGTTCTGTCGCCTGTTTCAGGAAGAGCCGTCGTGCAGAAGAACAGCCACAGGTCTTCAAATCGCCACTCCGCCTCAATGCGATCAAATCAAGAGATGAAACCACTTGCAATCGACAGATAATTAAATTTGGAACAAGCTAAAGTCAATAGATCACCCGGTGATGCTGCATTCCCAATGTTCTAAGAGAATATTGGGTTACAGCCGCCTGTGGCGGAGAAACAGGGATGCTCGCCGCCGATTCCCGCCAGATTCAGACCGTCGCCTCCAGAAACGCCATCTACAGTCCGATCGACGTCAAATTTGGTGGAGATGATCTCAGGGATGTTGGGAATCTAATGGCACCGGAATCGTGAAGATCCAACGGTTGGATCGCCGGGAATGTCGCCGGAAACAGGAACTGGTCGGCGGAATTGCGTGACAGAACCTACTCCGACTTCTCAAGCTCGTAACTCACTCAATACTGAACGGATTGACGCGATTCCACTTCCTATAGAAAGCTTGGTTCGGTGGGAAGCGAACAGTATCAAAATCCCCAAAAGTTATGGCCGATTGACCCTTCGATTTAAGCTCGGATTGAGACTGGCTGTGGTAGGCCTGTTTCAACCGAATGCTCAAAAAGAGGCTCGATCATCCTCCAAACGACCCCCAAACCCATTCTCCTTCGCTTCGATCCTTCTTCAGATCATCCTCACGGATTCCAGAAGGATCCCACGGCATACAAACGAATTGGGGAGGCGATTTACAGTCACTACAAGAGGAAATGACGCTGGAAAAACACACTTAGCTGTATTTCTGTTGAACGGACGATCAAATGCATCTCAGATCTTCACACCGCCGTGTAGGCATTGCGCGAAGGCTGGAGAATGCCTTCCGGATGGTGGATGACGCCTCTCGACACCCCTGTGGCTGAGGAGTCCGCACGGCATTCACCTTTGCTTCTGCTCGGGTAGACGATGAAGAAGACAACCCGCCGGCTGCTTGCTTCGTTTCACCTCCTAGTAGAGAAAACCAGCGGAGGGTGTGGGATAATGTCGGGTTGCCAATCCGCCATTGATGAATCTGAGGAGGCTGGAGAAGAACCTCAGATGTTTCACACAGAAATGGGGAGGAAGAAGAAGATGGAGGCGCAAGAAACGCGCGGGTGAAGAGAAACCTGTTTCTATTAGAAACTTTGTCCAAAAATCATTAACAACTTAGGGTTAACTTCACAAAGACACTATTTAAAGTGTAGCATGACTCGGTTCGGTCTATGTCTCGAACCGGGTCGGTACAAAACTGAAACATAACTAAAAATGAAACCGGTTCCTACTAAAAACGCTGGATTTGGATCGGGTCCTAAGACGGGATCCTGTCAAAACCGCTCCGACTGACCCGTAATGCTGTAATCACTCCGTCTCGGCCTGAAATGGTCGGCTTGGGGCTGAAAACTCCTCCAACTCAGTCTCGGTCCACTGGGCATGTGTGGCTAGGTCGGTCAGCTGGGCCCGGACAACTCCAGCTCACTGCATCGGCTAGCCTCCCTAAGAAAAATGCTGTCCTCGCTGGAATGACCTCCGTGCGTGATACCCTCGGAACAAGGATCGGCCACCCGCCCGAGTGCTGCTGCTGCTAGTGGTGATGGTGGTGCCCGCTCGTTAGCCTCTCTAAGGTTTCCGCTGTGCACTCTGATAGCGTCCTCGCTCGCTACAACCTCACAATGCTCCAGGTGACCTCCAGCGTCGACGCTCTCCTGCGCGCGGCACCCGTCTGCGTCCTCGATGCCCGGTAGTCGGCGATGTCCCTCGGCTGTGCGCTCGGCCGTGCCCCGGAGTTGTGCTGCGCCTGTGGCCGGCAGTGGCATGCCTCCGACGATTACCTGGTGTGACGTTAGGCCTTGTGTGGCGTTATTAGCGCTACAAGCTGCACCATTCACAGTTAGTAAAGCCTCTCTGCCCCTTACACTCAGTGGCCAAGTCTCACCCTTACCAAGTCTCTCATGCCCATCTGGCGACAAAGGGTTCGCGCAGACAAGCTTAGCGCTATCGGCCTGTGGTAGTTGATGGGATTCGGCAGCAATCAAGGCTAGTCCCGGCCTAGTCCTAGGGAGTTCCGTATCAGATCCACCACGCTGAGACTGAGCTTGTCCCCAAGCTCTAGTAGTTGGGAAATCCTGGACAATCCTGTCATATAGCTCCCATGATGTACCTGAATCTGGGCCGTCCCACTCAACTAAAACCTCATGTCTCTGACGCCCCTCTCTCTGCAGGTGCCGGTGACGAAGTATCCTATACGGTCTAGGCCGAAAATCTGGCAAAGGTTCAATAAGTTCTGGCAACTGACCAAAATGCGGCTTGAGTCTAGTTACATGGAAGACCGGATGGACTAATGCGGTGGGTGGTAGTGCTAACCTGTAGGCTCCTTTGCCAACTCTTTGCAAGACCCGGAATGGCCCATAATAACGGGGTAAAAGTTTGGAATAAGGCTGTCCAAGCAACGATTTTTGTCGCATAGGTAGCCTCTTCAACCATGCCATGTCCCCAACCTTGAACTCTCGATCTTTGCGGCCTTTATCATATGTTTGTTTCATTCGATTCTGGGCTCTTACGATATGCTGCCTCAAAACTGTCAAGATCTCATCCCGATTACGGAGTGTGCAGTCCACCTCATCATCTTGAGCTGTCCCTACTTCATAGTTTGGAATGAGTGGAGGAGGACACCCATACAGTGCCTCGTAGGGAGTGATACTAGTCCCGGAATGGAGACTAGTGTTGTAGGACCATTCTGCCCAAGCAAGATACCGAACCCAAGTGTTCGGTCGTTCCCCCGCGAAACAACGCAGATAGGTCTCTAGTGTCCTGTTCACCACCTCGCTTTGCCCATCGGTTTGCGGGTGGTGGGCTGTACTGAAATGCAATGAAGTCCCAGCCATGCGCATATACTCGCGCCAAAACGCACTAAGGAATATCGAATCCCTATCACAAACGATAGTGCTCGGCATTCCATGAAGTTTGCCGACATAGTCTTGGTATATCCCGGCAACCAACGGCCCATTGTAGTGTCTTGGAAGAGGGGCAAAATGCCCATATTTCGTCAATCTGTCCACCACTACAAACACCGCTTCCTTTCCTTCCGAACGTGGCATTGCATCAATAAAATCCATTGATACATCAGCCCAAGGTTTTGTAGGTATTGGCAATGGGTGCATCAGCCCGGGTGGCTTGGTTGCTTCATACTTTTCCCTTTGGCAAATCTGACAACTCCTCACAAACTCTTTGACTTCTCCTTTTAGACCTTCCCACCAAAATTGGGTTTTGATCCTTGCAAGCGTTTTGGCCACGCCTTCGTGACCTGCGGTGGTTGAACAATGAAAGTGTGATAGGAGCTCCTTTTTGAGGGAGGAACCGCGTGGTACCACAGCTTTGCCCTTTCGGTAAAGCACGTTCCCCTTCATGCCATGGTTTGGGATTGATCCCGGATTCTGCTGAACCGATGCTCTAAGTAGTCTCAAACCTTCATCAGCCTCTTGCTCAATGACCAATCGCTGCCACAAATCGGTTTCCAGAACGGACAAGGTTAGAAATTGCTCTCCAAGTCTCGATAACGAATCAGCCGCCGAGTTTTCGGTTCCTTTCTTGTATTCGATTGTAAAATCGTAACCCAATAGCTTGGCGAGCCATCTTTGTTGAGTAGGCGTTGAGACCCTTTGTTTGAGCATATACCTTAAACTACTATGATCCGTTCTCACAATGAATTTGCGCCCGATGAGGTAGGGCCTCCATTTCTCCACGGCCAACACGATGGCAAATAACTCCTTTTCATATGTGGATAATGGCTTTGCCCTATGGGTGAGAGCCTTGGACATGTAGGCTATTGGGTGGCCCTTTTGGCTGAGGACAGCCCCAACACCAACGTCGCTTGCGTCCGTCTCCACCACGAAATCAAGTGAAAAATCTGGCAAGGTTAGCACGGGCGCGGCTAACATTGCTGCCTTAAGCTTTACGAATGCTTCCCTTGAGTGATCCGTCCAGGTGAACTCCCCTTTCTTCAACATTTTCGTCAAAGGGGAGGCTATAGATCCATAGCCTTGAATAAACCTTCGATAGTAACCAGTAAGACCTAGAAATCCTCTCATTCCTCTCGGGTCTTTTGGCAAAGGCCATTGCTCCATGGCATGGAGCTTTTCTGGATCAGCTCTAACACCTTCCTTGGACACTATGTGTCCCAAATAGCCGATTGATTCTTGACCGAAACTGCACTTAGAAGCTTTTGCAAAGAGTTCATTCTGCCTCAAATTTGTAGTGTCTTCCTTAAGTGGACAATGTGGTGCTCTAATGATCGACTGTAAACCAGAATGTCATCGAAGAAAACTAGAATGAAATCCCTCAGATGTGGTCTGAAAATATCATTCATACATCGTTGGAATGTAGCCGGGGCGTTGGTTAATCCGAAGGGCATGACCAAGAACTCATAATGCCCATCGTGAGTTCTAAATGCAGTCTTGGGTACGTCATGCTTATCCATGCGTATCTGATGGTAACCAGCCCTTAAGTCAAGCTTGGAGAAAATGGAAGCGCCCGCCAATTCATCAAGGAGTTCGTCA
This sequence comes from Nymphaea colorata, assembly GCF_008831285.2. Lineage (NCBI taxonomy): Eukaryota > Viridiplantae > Streptophyta > Magnoliopsida > Nymphaeales > Nymphaeaceae > Nymphaea > Nymphaea colorata. Next base: position 38,277 of record NW_022205263.1, read on the forward strand.
ATGACGGGTATAGGGTGGCGGTCCTTAATCGTGACTTCGTTAAGTGCCCGTAATCAACACAAAATCTCCAAGTTTCATCCTTCTTTTTGACTAACAAAACAGGAGAGGAGAAGGGACTGCTACTCGGGCGAATGATTCCCCCTTCAATCATTTCTTTTACCAATCTCTCTATCTCCGTTTTCTGTGTAAACCCATAACGATAAGGCCTAACATTTACCGGTTCTGCCCCGTTTGATAGGACGATCCTGTGATCGTATGATCTTGGAGGAGGTAACCCTTTAGGTTCAGAAAAGACATCTTCAAAACCATCCAATACTTGCTGAACTTCCTTGGGAATGACTTCGGTCTCTGTCCCTTTTGGAGGTACATCAGTGGCTAACGATATCAGCCAGAGGGCTGGCTGTTGAGCTACGAGAGCCTTGATGGCTGCCTTCGGTTCCAAGTTGGGCTGGATTCCTTCGAGTGTCACTTGATCTCCTCCTTCCCTCTCAAATCTCATCTTCATTTTGGAGAAATCCCAGTAGATTCCCCCAAGTGTCTCTAACCAATCAACACCAAGAACAAGGTCCATCCCTTTTATCGGAAGAACTAAGACATCTATCTTGTATGGGATCCCTTGCACGGTTATATCCATGTTCGGCAAATGTGGACGCAAGGTAGCCTTGTTCCATCTCCTACCAAGACCGTGAGTGGTGCTTGATCTTCCAATGTGCATCCGCTATCCTTGGCCGTTTCTAAACTCATAAAATTATGAGTTGCTCCCGAATCTAGCAAGATTGTGACTCTGTGCCCTTGAATGGTTCCAAGAACACGCATTGCTTTAGGACGGTTTGGGTCCCTCATGGAGTGAAGAACCCCATCCACCTTCTCAATTTCCGTTGGGCACTCTTGTTCTACTGGTTGCTCTTCCTCAACTGGGATTGAAACCTCAACTTCGTCCTCATCCTCTACAACCACCATAGCTGAAACCTCTTACATTTGTGTCCCTTGAACCACTTTTCCTCACATGACACACATAGCCCGGCTTTGAACCTTTCATCCCTCTCCTTAGCGGTGATGTAACGAACCGGAACATTGTCCCTAACGGCTGGACGTGTATCCCTCTTTGGAAACCCTTGTGGCTGTGGTTTAGGAGTAGGCCTGTTGAAATTCCCTTTGTTTTGGTTGAATCCTCCGGTCTTAGAGAATTTCTCATACGCTGCCCGTTGAGGAGCTTTTCCTCCATAACTCGTGCCCTTGCAAAGCAACTGTCTAAGTCTACATGTTCCTCGGATAGCATCTCAATTCTAATATCCTCTCTCAATCCCGACATGAATGCACCTATGAGTGCGGGTTCGGGCCAATCTCCAACCATACATGACATGTCCTCAAATCGACCTTGAAACTCCTCCACGGTAGTGATTTGTTTCATGTTGATGAGCTCCACATGATAGTTAGTATATGACGAGACTCCAAAGCGAGCGAGTAATGCATTTGAAAATGTTTCCCATACCATGACCGGGTTTTTCCTCTTGTACGACCGATACCACCTCATAGCTGCCCCTTCAAAGTAGATCATGGCCGTTGTAATTTTTTTGTCTTCCCTAACTTCTTGGCACTCAAAGTATTGCTCCGCTTTAATCACCCAATCT
>NW_022205264.1:0-11929 GCF_008831285.2 Nymphaea colorata
AAAAGTGAAGTTGCAAGAATAACAATAACAACATAATGTGCTTTTTGAACATTCTTTTAGATAATTAACAATCTCAATTGATACACTTCTATTATGTTAGTGTTAAATAATTATAATAACTTTACACGAACATTGCATAATAACATCAATGTTTATCGGTATGTACCTGTTCATTTTTGTTTAAGATATAACAGCTTCACAAGTTGAATAATTGCGACTTCATTATCAGCATACTTTGAATGATCCATGTACTGCTTTCTAAAAAATTTATTCATTAGATTTGTATAATGCATAAATTATAAAACATATAAAACACCAACTGAGACAGACTTTGAAATCAATATTACTACAAAGAGTACAATAAATTATAGGTTATTGGTAACAATCAAAAACCAAAGCAATTCACACTGTAGTTAAATAAAATTATATCTCTACAATTTGCATGTGAATCATTAGAGAATAGTAGAAAAAAGCTACACACAGATATGGATTTTAAACTAATAACATTGATAAGAACAATAATTGTGATATGACATGAAGATAGTGTTAGTCCACCAGTATTGGGCAATGAATGTAAAATGTTACACAAAGAAAAAGTATAAAAATATTTTAAATTTCAGCTTTTTAATATAGTATGACATTATCACTGTACACATATATTCAGAATCGATCTGCTAATAACATTTACAGTTAATGCATAAATCATTCATAGTATGAAATTTAACATTAAATCCACCAAAAAACATCAATTGAAATAAACTATTGGATAACATTAATATTTGTTTGGTTATATGAAACTAAAATGAATAAAGAAGTAAAAAAAAAAGATTTTATTCAAAAAGTGAAGTTGCAAGAATAACAATAACAACTTAATGTGTTTTGAACATTCTTTAGATAATTAACAATCTCAATTGATACACTTCTATTATGTTAGTGTTAAATAATTATAATAACTTTTACACGAACATTGCATAATAACATCAATGTTTATCGGTATGTCCTGTTCATTTTGATTTAAGATTAACAGCTTCACAAGTTGAATAATTGCGACTCAGTTATCAGCATACTTTGAATGGTCCATGTACTGCTTTCTAAAAATATTTATTAAATTAGATTGTATAATGCATAAATTATAAAACATATAAAACACCAAACTGAGACAGATTTGAAATGAATATTACTACAAAGGAGTACAATAAATTATTGGTTATTGGTAACAATCAAAAACCAAAGCAATTCACAACTAGTAGTTAAAATAATATATCTCTACAATTTGCATGTGAATCATTAGAATAGTAGAAAAAAGCTACACACAGATATGGATTTAAACTAATAACATTTGATAAGAACAATAATTGTGATAAGACATGAAGATAGTGTTAGTCCACCAGTATTGGGCAATGATGTAAAATGTTACACAAAGAAAAATATAAAAATATTTTAAATTTCAGCTTTTTAATATAGTATGACATTATCACTGTACACATATATTCTGAATCGATCTGCTAATAACGATTACAGTTATGCATAAATCATTCATAGTATGAAAATTTAACATTAAATCCACCAAAAAACATCAATTGAAATAAGACTATTTGATAACATTAATATTTGTTTTGGTTTATACTGAAACTAATAATGAATAAAGAGTAAAAAAAAAGATTTTATTCAAAAAGTAATTGCAAGAATAACAATAACAATTAATGTGCTTTTGAACATTCTTTAGATAATTAACAATCTCAATTGATACGCTTCTATTATGTTAGTGTTAAAAATTATAATAACTTTACACGAACATTGCATAATAACATCAATGTTTATCGGTATGTACCTGTTCATTTTGATTAGATATCAACAGCTTCACAAGTTGAATAATTGCGACTTCAGTTATCAGCATACTTTGAGTGGTCCATGTACTGCTTTCTAAAAAATTTATTAATTAGATTTGTATAATGCATAAATTATAAAACATATAAAACACCAACTGAGACAGATTTGAAATAATATTACTACAAAGGATACATAAATTATTGGTTATTGGTAACAATCAAAAACCAAAGCAATTCACAACTAGTAGTTAAAATAATATATCTCTACAATTTGCATGTGAATCATTAGAATAGTAGAAAAAAGCTACACACAGATATGGATTTAAACTAATAACATTTGATAAGAACAATAATTGTGATAAGACATGAAAGATAGTGTTAGTCCACCAGTATTGGGCAATGATGTAAAATGTTACACAAAGAAAAAATATAAAAATTTTAAATTTCAGCTTTTTAATATAGTATGACATTATCACTGTACACATAATATTCTGAATCGATCTGCTAATAACATTTACAGTTATGCATTAAATCATTCATAGTTGAAAATTTAACATTAAATCCACCAAAAAACATCAATTGAAATAACTATTTGATAACATTAATATTTGTTTTGGTTATACTGAAACTAATAATGAATAAAGAGTAAAAAAAAAGATTTTATTCAAAAAGTGAAGTTGCAAGAATAACAATAACAATTAAGTGTTTTTGAACATTCTTTAGATAATTAACAATCTCAATTGATACCTTCTATTATGTTAGTGTTAAAAATTATAATAACTTTTACACGAACATTGCATAATAACATCAATGTTTATCGGTATGTCCTGTTCATTTTGATTTAGATGTCAACAGCTTCACAAGTTGAATAATTGCGACTTCAGTTATCAGCATACTTTGAATGGTCCATGTACTGCTTTCTAAAAAATTTATTAATTAGATTTGTATAATGCATAAATTATAAAACAATATAAAACACCAACTGAGACAGATTTGAAATGAATATTACTACAAAGGATACATAAATTATTGGTTATTGGTAACAATCAAAAACCAAAGCAATTCACAACTAGTAGTTAAATAAATATATCTCTACAATTTGCATGTGAATCATTAGTGAATAGTAGAAAAAAGCTACAACGATATGGATTTTAAACTAATAACATTTGATAAGAACAATAATTGTGATAGACATGAAGATAGTGTTAGTCCACCAGTATTGGGCAATGATGTAAAATGTTACACAAAGAAAAATATAAAAATATTTTAAATTTCAGCTTTTTAATATAGTATGACATTATCACTGTACACATATATTCAGAATCGATCTGCTAATAACATTACAATTATTGCATAAATCATTCATAGTTGAAATTTAACATTAAATCCACCAAAAACATCAATTGAAATAACTATTTGGATAACATTAATATTTGTTTTGGTTATACTGGAAACTAATAATGAATAAAGAAGTAAAAAAAAAGATTTTATTCAAAAAGTCAAGTTGCAAGAATAACAATAACAATTAATGGTGTTTTGAACATTCTTTAGATAATTAACAATCTCAATTGATACGCTTCTATTATGTAGTGTAAATATTATAATAACTTTTACACGACATTGCATAATAACATCAATGTTTATCGGTATGTCCTGTTCATTTTGATTAGATGTTAACAGCTTCACAAGTTGAATAATTGCGACTCAGTTATCAGCATACTTTGAGTGGTCCATGTACTGCTTTCTAAAAAATTTATTAATTAGATTTGTATAATGCATAAATTATAAAACATATAAAACACCAAACTGAGACAGATGTTGAAATAATATTACTACAAAGGACTACAATAAATTATTGGTTATTGGTAACAATCAAAAACCAAAGCAATTCACACTAGTAGTTAAATAAATTATATCTCTACAATTTGCATGTGAATCATTAGTGAATAGTAGAAAAAGCTACAAACGATATGGATTTAAACTAATAACATTTGATAAGAACAATAATTGTGATAGACATGAAAGATAGTGTTAGTCCACCAGTATTGGGCAATGATGTAAATGTTACACAAAGAAAAACTATAAAAATGTTTAAATTTCAGCTTTTTAATATAGTATGACATTATCACTGTACACATAATATTCTGAATCGATCTTCTAATAACAATTGACAGTTATTGCATTAAATCATTCATAGTTTGAAAATTTAACATTAAATCCACCAAAAAATCAATTGAAATATACTATTGAATAACATTAATATTTGTTTGGTTATACTGAAACTAATAATGAATAAAGAGTAAAAAAAAAGATTTTATTCAAAAAGTCAATTGCAAGAATAACAATAACATTAAGTGTTTTTGAACATTCTTTAGATAATTAACAATCTCAATTGATACGCTTCTATTATGTTAGTGTTAAATAATTATAATACTTTTACACGAACATTGCATAATAACATCAATGTTTATCGGTATGTGCCTGTTCATTTTGATCTAGGATTTAACAGCTTCACAAGTTGAATAATTGCGACTCATTATCAGCATACTTTGATGGTCCATGTACTGCTTTCTAAAAAATTTATTCATTAGATTTGTATAATGCATAAATTATAAAACAATATAAAACACCAAACTGAGACAGATGTTGAAATGAATATTACTACAAAGGATACAATAAATTATTGGTTATTGGTAACAATCAAAAACCAAAGCAATTCACAACTAGTAGTTAAATAAATATATCTCTACAATTTGCATGTGAATCATTAGTGAATAGTAGAAAAAGCTACAAACTGATATGGATTTAAACTATAACATTTGATAAGAACAATAATTGTGATAAGACATGAAAGATAGTGTTAGTCCACCAGTATTGGGCAATGAATGTAAAATGTTACATAAAGAAAAACTATAAAAATTTTAAATTTCACTTTTTAATAAGTATGACATTATCACTGTACATATATATTCTGAATCGATCTGCTAATAACAATTACAATTATTGCATTAAATCATTCATAGTTTGAAATTTAACATTAAATCCACCAAAAAACATCAATTGAAATAAGACTATTTGAATAACATTAATATTTGTTTGGTTATACTGGAAACTAATAATGAATAAAGAGTAAAAAAAAAGATTTTATTCAAAAAGTCAAGTTGCAAGAATAACAATAACAAGTTAAGTGTTTTTGAACATTCTTTGAATAATTAACAATCTCAATTGATACGCTTCTATTATGTTAGTGTAAAATTATAATAACTTTTACACGACATTGCATAATAACATCAATGTTTATCGGTATGTGCCTGTTCATTTTGATCTAGATTTAACAGCTTCACAAGTTGAATAATTGCGACTCAGTTATCAGCATACTTTGATGTCCATGTACTGCTTTCTAAAAAATATTTATTAGTTAGATTTGTATAATGCATAAATTATAAAACAATATAAAACACCAAACTGAGACAGATGTTGAAATGAATATTACTACAAAGGACTACAATAAATTATTGGTTATTGGTAACAATCAAAAACCAAAGCAATTCACAACTGTAGTTAAAATAAAATATATCTCTACAATTTGCATGTGAATCATTAGTGAATAGTAGAATAAAGCTACAAACTGATATGGATTTAAACTAATAACATTTGATAAGAACAATAATTGTGATAAGACATGAAAGATAGTGTTAGTCCACCAGTATTGGGCAATGATGTAAAATGTTACACAAAGAAAAAATATAAAAATTTTTAAATTTCAGCTTTTAATATAGTATGACATTATCACTGTACACATATATTCTGAATCGATCTGCTAATACAATTACAATTATGCATTAAATCATTCATAGTTGAAAATTTAACATTAAATCCACCAAAAAAATCAATTGAAATATACTATTGAATAACATTAATATTTGTTATGGTTTATACTGAAACTAATAATGAATAAAGAGTAAAAAAAAAGATTTTATTCAAAAAGTCAATTGCAAGAATAACAATAACAAGTTAAAGTGTTTTTGAACATTCATTTAGATAATTAACAATCTCAATTGATACGCTTCTATTATGTTAGTGTAAAATATATAATAACTTTTACACGACATTGCATAATAACATCAATGTTTATCGGTATGTGCCTGTTCATTTTGATTAGATGTTAACAGCTTCACAAGTTGAATAATTGCGACTCAGTTATCAGCATACTTTGAGTGGTCCATGTACTGCTTTCTAAAAAATTTATTCAGTTAGATTTGTATAATGCATAAATTATAAAACATATAAAACACCAAACTGAGACAGATGTTGAAATGAATATTACTACAAAGGACTACAATAAATTATTGGTTATTGGTAACAATCAAAAACCAAACAATTCACACTGTAGTTAAATAAAATATCTCAACAATTTGCATGTGAATCATTAGTGAATAGTAGAATAAAGCTACAAACTGATATGGATTTTAAACTAATAACATTTGATAAGAAACAATAATTGTGATAAGACATGAAAGATAGTGTTAGTCCACCAGTATTGGGCATGAATGTAAAATGTTACATAAAGAAAAACTATAAAAATGTTTTAAATTTCAGCTTTTAATATAGTATGACATTATCACTGTACATATATATTCTGAATCGATCTTGCTAATAACATTGACAATTATGCATTAAATCATTCATAGTTGAAAATTTAACATTAAATCCACCAAAAAACATCAATTGAAATATACTATTTGAATAACATTAATATTTGTTATGGTTTATATGGAAACTAATAATGAATAAAGAGTAAAAAAAAAGATTTTATTCAAAAAGTCAATTGCAAGAATAACAATAACAATTAAGGTGTTATTGAACATTCTTTAGATAATTAACAATCTCAATTGATACACTTCTATTATGTTAGTGTTAAATAATTATAATACTTTTACACGACATTGCATAATAACATCAATGTTTATCGGTATGTGCCTGTTCATTTTGATTAGGATGTTAACAGCTTCACAAGTTGAATAATTGCGACTTCAGTTATCAGCATACTTTGATGTCCATGTACTGCTTTCTAAAAAATTTATTCAGTTAGATTTGTATAATGCATAAATTATAAAACAATATAAAACACCAAACTGAGACAGATTTGAAATGAATATTACTACAAAGGATACAATAAATTATTGGTTATTGGTAACAATCAAAAACCAAAGCAATTCACACTAGTAGTTAAATAAATTATCTCTACAATTTGCATGTGAATCATTAGTGAATAGTAGAATAAAGCTACAAACAGATATGGATTTTAAACTAATAACATTTGATAAGAACAATAATTGTGATAAGACATGAAAGATAGTGTTAGTCCACCAGTATTGGGCAATGATGTAAATGTTACACAAAGAAAAATATAAAAATATTTTAAATTTCAGCTTTTTAATATAGTATGACATTATCACTGTACACATAATATTCTGAATCGATCTTGCTAATAACAATTACAATTATGCATTAAATCATTCATAGTTTGAACATTTAACATTAAATCCACCAAAAACATCAATTGAAATAAGACTATTTGAATAACATTAATATTTGTTTTGGTTTATACTGGAAACTAATAATGAATAAAGAGTAAAAAAAAAGATTTTATTCAAAAAGTCAATTGCAAGAATACAATAACAGTTAATGTGCTTTTTGAACATTCTTTGAATAATTAACAATCTCAATTGATACGCTTCTATTATGTAGTGTTAAAATATAATAATTATTTACACGCACATTGCATAATAACATCAATGTTTATCGGTATGTGCCTGTTCATTTTGATTAGGATGTTAACAGCTTCACAAGTTGAATAATTGCGACTCAGTTATCAGCATACTTTGATGGTCCATGTACTGCTTTCTAAAAAATTTATTAGTTAGATTTGTATAATGCATAAATTATAAAACAATATAAAACACCAAACTGAGACAGATGTTGAAATGAATATTACTACAAAGGATACAATAAATTATTGGTTATTGGTAACAATCAAAAACCAAAGCAATTCACACTGTCAGTTAAAATAAATATATCTCAACAATTTGCATGTGAATCATTAGTGAATAGTAGAATAAAGCTACAACGATATGGATTTTAAACTAATAACATTTGATAAGAACAATAATTGTGATAAGACATGAAAGATAGTGTTAGTCCACCAGTATTGGGCAATGAATGTAAAATGTTACATAAAGAAAAAATATAAAATTTTTAAATTTCAGCTTTTAATATAGTATGACATTATCACTGTACATATATATTCTGAATCGATCTTGCTAATAACATTGACAATTATTGCATTAAATCATTCAAAGTTTGAACATTTAACATTAAATCCACCAAAAACATCAATTGAAATAAACTATTTGAATAACATTAATATTTGTTTGGTTATACTGGAAACTAATAATGAATAAAGAGTAAAAAAAAAGATTTTATTCAAAAAGTCAATTGCAAGAATAACAATAACAGTTAAAGTGTTTATTGAACATTCTTTAGATAATTAACAATCTCAATTGATACGCTTCTATTATGTAGTGTAAAATATTAATAATACTTTTACACGACATTGCATAATAACATCAATGTTTATCGGTATGTCCTGTTCATTTTTGATCTAGGATGTTAACAGCTTCACAAGTTGAATAATTGCGACATCAGTTATCAGCATACTTTGAGTGATCCATGTACTGCTTTCTAAAAAATTTATTAAGTTAGATTTGTATAATGCATAAATTATAAAACAATATAAAACACCAAACTGAGACAGATGTTGAAATGAATATTACTACAAAGGACTACAATAAATTATTGGTTATTGGTAACAATCAAAAACCAAACAATTCACACTGTAGTTAAATAAAATTATCTCAACAATTTGCATGTGAATCATTAGTGAATAGTAGAAAAAGCTACAAACTGATATGGATTTAAACTATAACATTTGATAAGAACAATAATTGTGATAAGACATGAAGATAGTGTTAGTCCACCAGTATTGGGCAATGAATGTAAATGTTACATAAAGAAAAACTATAAAAATTTTTAAATTTCAGCTTTTTAATATAGTATGACATTATCACTGTACATATATATTCTGAATCGATCTTCTAATACAATTACAATTATGCATTAAATCATTCAAAAGTTGAACATTTAACATTAAATCCACCAAAAACATCAATTGAAATAAACTATTGAATAACATTAATATTTGTTTGGTTATACTGAAACTAATAATGAATAAAGGTAAAAAAAAAGATTTTATTCAAAAAGTCAATTTGCAAGAATGACAATACAAGTTAATGTGTTTTTGAACATTCTTTAGATAATTAACAATCTCAATTGATACGCTTCTATTATGTTAGTGTAAAATATAATAATACTTTACACGACATTGCATAATAACATCAATGTTTATCGGTATGTGCCTGTTCATTTTGATCTAGGATTAACAGCTTCACAAGTTGAATAATTGCGACATCAGTTATCAGCATACTTTGAGTGGTCCATGTACTGCTTTCTAAAAAATTTATTCATTAGATTTGTATAATGCATAAATTATAAAACAATATAAAACACCAAACTGAGACAGATTTGAAATGAATATTACTACAAAGGACTACAATAAATTATTGGTTATTGGTAACAATCAAAAACCAAAGCAATTCACACTAGTAGTTAATATAAAATTATCTCTACAATTTGCATGTGAATCATTAGTGAATAGTAGAATAAAGCTACAAACTGATATGGATTTAAACTAATAACATTTGATAAGAACAATAATTGTGATAAGACATGAAAGATAGTGTTAGTCCACCAGTATTGGGCAATGAATGTAAAATGTTACAAAAGAAAAACTATAAAAATATTTTAAATTTCAGCTTTTTAATATAGTATGACATTATCACTGTACATATCATATTCTGAATCGATCTTCTAATAACAATTGACAATTATGCATTAAATCATTCAAAGTTTGAAATTTAACATTAAATCCACCAAAAAACATCAATTGAAATATACTATTGAATAACATTAATATTTGTTATGGTTTATATTGGAAACTAATAATGAATAAAGTGTAAAAAAAAAGATTTTATTCAAAAAGTCAATTGCAAGAATAACAATAACAAGTTAAGTGTTTATTGAACATTCTTTGATAATTAACAATCTCAATTGATACGCTTCTATTATGTAGTGTAAAATATAATAACTTTTACACGCACATTGCATAATAACATCAATGTTTATCGGTATGTGCCTGTTCATTTTGATCTAGGATGTAACAGCTTCACAAGTTGAATAATTGCGACTCAGTTATCAGCATACTTTGAGTGATCCATGTACTGCTTTCTAAAAAATTTATTCAGTTAGATTTGTATAATGCATAAATTATAAAACAATATAAAACACCAAACTGAGACAGATGTTGAAATGAATATTACTACAAAGGACTACAATAAATTATGGTTATTGGTAACAATCAAAAACCAAAGCAATTCACACTGTAGTTAAATAAAATTATCTCAACAATTTGCATGTGAATCATTAGTGAATAGTAGAAAAAAGCTACAACTGATATGGATTTAAACTAATAACATTTGATAAGAACAATAATTGTGATAAGACATGAAAGATAGTGTTAGTCCACCAGTATTGGGCAATGAATGTAAAATGTTACACAAAGAAAAACTATAAAAATTTTAAATTTCAGCTTTTAATAAGTATGACATTATCACTGTACAATATATTCTGAATCGATCTGCTAATAGCAATTACAATTATTGCATTAAATCATTCAAAGTTGAACATTTAACATTAAATCCACCAAAAAACATCAATTGAAATAAGACTATTTGAATAACATTAATATTTGTTTGGTTATATGGAAACTAATAATGAATAAAGGTAAAAAAAAAGATTTTATTCAAAAAGTCAATTGCAAGAATGACAATAACAAGTTAAGGTGTTTTTGAACATTCTTTGATAATTAACAATCTCAATTGATACCTTCTATTATGTAGTGTAAATAATAATAATACTTTTACACGCACATTGCATAATAACATCAATGTTTATCGGTATGTGCCTGTTCATTTTGATCTAGGATGTTAACAGCTTCACAAGTTGAATAATTGCGACATCAGTTATCAGCATCTTTGAGTGGTCCATGTACTGCTTTCTAAAAAATTTATTCAGTTAGATTTGTATAATGCATAAATTATAAAACAATATAAAACACCAAACTGAGACAGATGTTGAAATGAATATTACTACAAAGGACTACATAAATTATTGGTTATTGGTAACAATCAAAAACCAAAGCAATTCACACTGTCAGTTAATATAAAATTATCTCAACAATTTGCATGTGAATCATTAGTGAATAGTAGAATAAAGCTACAACAGATATGGATTTAAACTAATAACATTTGATAAGAACAATAATTGTGATAAGACATGAAAGATAGTGTTAGTCCACCAGTATTGGGCAATGATGTAAATGTTACATAAAGAAAAACTATAAAAATTTTAAATTTCAGCTTTTTAATAAGTATGACATTATCACTGTACATATATATTCTGAATCGATCTTCTAATAACATTGACAATTATTGCATAAATCATTCAAAGTTTGAACATTTAACATTAAATCCACCAAAAACATCAATTGAAATAATACTATTTGATAACATTAATATTTGTTATGGTTTATATTGGAAACTAATAATGAATAAAGGTAAAAAAAAAGATTTTATTCAAAAAGTCAATTGCAAGAATAACAATAACAAGTTAAGGTGTTATTGAACATTCTTTAGATAATTAACAATCTCAATTGATACGCTTCTATTATGTAGTGTTAAATATTAATAATACTTGTACCGACATTGCATAATAACATCAATGTTTATCGGTATGTGCCTGTTCATTTCTGATCTAGGATTAAACAGCTTCACAATTGAATAATTGCGACATCACTTATCAGCATACTTTGAATGGTCCAATGTAACTGCTTTCTAAAAATATTATTAAATTAGATTTGTATA